>NW_017307543.1:368795-464626 GCF_000935625.1 Nanorana parkeri | reverse complement strand
CAGGCTGGCGGGGGGGGGTGCACAGCTTCCAGCCGCAAGAAGGTCCCCCACGCGGGCCCGGATCATATGTTGCCATGGATACCCTTTGCTGCGGCGTGTAGAGGCCGGGCACGCGTCGAGATCAACATCAGGGGATCATCAGCGTCTCTCTTTCTCTCTCTATCTTTATGCTTAGTTTACGGACCGGAACTAAACGCTTTCTCCCCTCAACAGCTGCCGAGCCGCTGATCCAAAATAAGCAGCTGTTCAGGCCGGTGCATTGTGAGCAATCTAACAGCCGGGGCCAACATTCCTCATGCAGATCGCGCCGCGCGAGGGACCAGGCAATAAGCGCGCGCGGGAGGGACCACCAACTCTGTCCAGGAAACGTCGCAGCCCTACAAAAATAAAAAAGTGAACACAGTCCTTCTTTCATCTGTTTTATATGAAGCAATGCATTTTGAGCAGGTTTTTCCCACTGCCTCTGGAGACATAACAGCCTTCTTCATACACTCTAACAGGGTTTTTGTTTTTTAAAGACAGTCCCTGTTTTGACTCAAATCCCTCATTCATGTGTCCTGATGTATAGTTCTGTTCAAAACTGATCTCCACGCTCAAATACTTTCCTCAGTAACCACAAAGGATATAAATCCGCTTTGTGTGCATTAAATGCCTGTGTGGGGCTTTGGGAAGGACCTAGCAGGCCCTACCCATTGCAGAAAACTATAGAAGGGGGTGGAGAGAGAGCAGCATTGAGCGGCTTTTATTACACGAGGGGGCGGAGACAAGACCAGTCACCCTGCACTAGGAGCGAGAGAGCAGCAGTGGGCGATCTTTATTGCAGGAAGGGGCGGAGACAAGACCAGTCACCCTGCACTAGGAGCGAGAGAGCAGCAGTGGACGGTCTTTATTACAGGCGGGTGCGGAGACAAGAACAGTCTCCATGCACTAGGAGAGAGAGAGCAGCAGTGGGCGGTCTTTATTGCAGGTGGGGGCGGAGACAAGACCAGTCACCCTGCACAAGGAGAGAGAGCAGCAGTGACCAGTCTTTATTATAGGCGGGTGCGGAGACAAGAACAGTCTCCATGCACTAGGAGAGAGAGAGCAGCAGTGGGCGGTCTTTATTGCAGGTGGGGGCGGAGACAAGACCAGTCACCCTGCAGTAGGAGAGAGAGAGCAGCAGTGGGCGGTCTTTATTCCAGAAGGGGGCGGAGACAAGAACAGTCTCCCTGCACTAGGAGAGAGAGAGCAGCAGTGACCAGTCTTTATTACAGGAGGGTGCGGAGACAAGAACAGTCTCCCTGCACTAGGAGAGAGAGAGCAGCAGTGGGCGGTCTTTATTGCAGGTGGGGGCGGAGACAAGACCAGTCACCCTGCAGTAGGAGAGAGAGAGCAGCAGTGGGCGGTCTTTATTGCAGGTGGGGGCGGAGACAAGACCAGTCACCCTGCAGTAGGAGAGAGAGGTAGAAGAATACACCTGGATCTTGTATATAGACAATAGTTGCTGATCCCGGAGCTCAGCTTTGAATTAATATAACATTTACAGTAATACCTTGGTTTACAAGTAACTTGGTTTGAGAGTGTTTTGCAAGACAAGCAAACATTTCTGAAAAATTTTGCCTTGACATACAAGCAATGTCTTGCAATAAGAGCAAAATTTTGTAGAAAAGCGCCACCGGAATAAGGCTGTAGCAGTGCGAGCGATGATTCTGTTTAACGACAACACAATGTCACATTGGATAGATTCCTTGTTAAGGTTTCACGAAATGAAAAAGATTGCATTGAGTCAAGAGATAGCAGTGATTCCGTTAGTGATAGTGAAAGTCGTCCTACACAATAATTCTCCTCTCTCTCGCCCCCCTCACACCAGCCACGAAGGTACCGGTAATTGGTTTATTTTTCTTTATATTTTATACAGTATTATATTACAGTACAGTATGGTAATCGTTTTTATATGTATATTTTTGGGTTGTGGAACCAATCATCTGAATTTCCATTATTTCCTATGGGGAAATTCGCTTTGACATACAAGCGCTTTGGATTACAAACATGCTTCCGGAACGAATTATGCTCTTAAACCAAGGTATTACAGTATGTTGCTCTGAGTCTACATTGTAGCGGGTTGTGTTGCTTGTCTTCAAATGACACCATAAAGGGAAAGGTTTCCATATCAACATATTACATTTGATTTATTATAAGCCTTTTTGTAGCACAGACCGGCAGAAGGTGAGGTCCGAGGTGTGTCGTTGTGTGACTGTGTGCCAGGGACATGGCGACTGCTGCTCTCCACCCTGGGGGCAACCAAAGAAGGGGTGCAGTGCACCCAACATCATGCAGATTGATCTCCTGCCCGCACATTGCTATAGAGGCGGGGCATGAGCTTCTCTTCTCTCAGACAAGTAACTCATTAACACCTATTTAGCACCCCCCAATGTAAGAGGGCCATTCTCCACTGACACCAAAGTCAGGGGGCACTTCACCACTGACCACCAATGTAAGGGGGCGCTTCACCACTGACCACCAATGTAAGGGGGCGCTTCACCACTGACCACCAATGTAAGGGGGCGCTTCACCACTGACCACCAATGTAAGGGGGCGCTTCACCACTGACCACCAATGTAAAGGGGAACTTCACCACTGACCACCAATCTAAGTGGGCACTCTACCACTGACTGCCAATGTAAGGGGGCTCTTCACCACTGACCACCAATGTAAGGGGGACAATTCAACACCGACCACCAATGTAAAGGGACACTTCACCACTGATCACCAATGTAAGAGGAGGCATTCTCCACTGACCACCAACCTAAGTGGGCACTCTACCACTGACTGCCAATGTAAGGGAGGCATTTTTCCCCTGGTCACCAATGTAAGGGGACACCTCACCAATGACCACCAATGTAAGGGCGCACTTCACCACTGGTTACTAGTGTAAGGGGACACTTCACCACTGACCACCAATGTAGCAGGGCTCTTCACCACTGACCACCAATGTAAGGGGGCCCCACTCCACAAACACCAGGTTAAACCGATACTCCGCCATTGACTGCAGTCAGAAGAAGGGCCACTTTCCACTGTCAACCAATGTTAGGACACCCTTCTTCACTGACACATGTTATTTTTAAAGTAACATACGACTGCTTTAAGGGAAAAGGTTCATAATCTCCTAAAAACATAACACCCCCTCCTCCATAGCTCTCTAAATACACTAAAATAACCCCCCCTCCCCCGCAGTCCTTACTTAATGGGAAACTACATTGTAGCTGCTCCTGGTAGTATAGGTACCTCCTATTCAAGTCTATGGGTTGTGAATAGAGGCGCAGCTGGTCCAGCAATAGATATTTTTTGGTCGGGCTGTGGACACCATGAGAGGTCACCACCATTGGAGGAGTGAGGTGGGCACACCTATAGGGGTGGATAGCTCAGCTCAGATGTGGAGTCCAGCTTTAGCTCTTCCACCTACCTCAGCCCCCAGAGTTTTTCTTAAAGGATTAAGGCTGTTTGTGTTTGTGCTTCATTAAGGAAAGATAAGTAATAATACATATAATAAGTAATACAATTTTATATCTGATCATTGTCTTACATTCCAATGTTTTAACAGTAAATATCATTTTCTTTAATATTTTATGTAGAAATGTTGTTTAAAAGTTTTTATGTGTTTCTTCCGAATGTCCATTTTCCTTAACTATTTCTTACCCGTCCTTGAAACGTGAAGGAGAGGCAAGCGTGGAAGGAGTATTAAATCAGCTCGTTCTGGAGCATCTGCAGCTGGCACCTCTCCAGTGGGGTAAGTGATGTTCAAAAGGCTTGGCATTCATTGCAGGTGGTCATACATGTGCCCACTAGGGCTACACCAATATATAATGCATAGCTTATTATCACACAGGCACACACAAGCTCAGTATGTCCTCCATCCTCTACCTTCTTCTATCATCACCTCCTCCATCATTTTATTTTTCCACACCTCCTGCATCCTGATATCATCACGCCTTTTCCATCATCTTATATCTTCACACCTTCTCCATCCTGATATCACCACGCCTTTTCCATCATCTTATATCTTCACACCTCCTCCATCCTGATATCACCACACCTTTTCCATCATCTTATATCTTCACACCTCCTCCATCCTGATATCATCACGCCTTTTCCATCATCTTATATCTTCACACCTCCTCCATCCTGATATAATCACGCCTTTTTCATTATCTTATATCTTCACACCTCCTCCATCCTGATATCATCACGCCTTTTTCATCATCTTATATCTTCACACCTCCTCCATCCTGATATCATCACGCCTTTTCCATCACTTCATATTTTCACATATTCTCCATTCTCTTCTTTCATTACACATCCTCCATTGTCTTCTATCTATCATCACGCCTTGTATTATGATCATGTCAGTTGGTTGGTCATGTTAGGGGGTGTAGTGTTCTATATATAGAGTGTAATAGAATTGTATTATGATGGTGTCCAGTGGTCGGCCATGTTGGGGATGTAGTGTTCTATGTCTAGAGTGTAATAGAATTGTATTATGATGGTGTCCAGTGGTCGGCCATGTTGGGGGTTGTAGTGTTCTATGTATAGAGTGTAATAGAATTGTATTATGATCATGTCCAGTGGTGGTCATGTTGGGGGTTGTAGTGTTCTATGTCTAGAGTGTAGAATTGTATTATGATCATGTCCAGTGGTCGGTCATGTTGGGGGTGTAGTGTTCTATGTATAGAGTGTAATAGAATTGCATTAGGATCTAGAGCTGCAACAACTAATCGACATAATCGATTATAATCGATTATTGAAAAAGTTGTCAACTTTTTCAATAATCGATTAATCGGCTTCCGATCAGTTGGTCCCGTTCACGGCTCCCCACACGCTGCGCGCCGCACCTCCTCCCCACCTCACGCTCGCCGCTGCCAGACCCGCCCGCATCCACGCTCTTCACGCCGCACCTCCTCCCCGCCTCACACTCACCGCCCGCCCACATCCACGATCGGCACAGGGACGCGGGGAGATGTAGTAAGGAGGAGCAGGTGTGGGGGGATGACAGCCGCCGATAGACAGGTCCAATCTCAGAAGCAAGTTGCTGGAAGACTGCTCAGGTAAGCCTGCACTTTCCCACACATGGTGCTCTATAATGTATTGCTGGGATTTGTATTCCTCTATAGCTGATGGTACATTGTGCTGTATATTATACAGAGCAATGTACCATCAGCTATAGAGGAATACATTATACACTACTGGGATCTCCTATATAGCTGGTGATATTTTGCACTGAGCTGTATAGAGGACTACAAATCCCAGCAATAATACATTATACAGCGCAATGCAGAATACCACCAGCTATAGAGGACTACAAATCCCAGCAATATTTCATTATACAGCGCAATGCAGAATACCACCAGCTATAGAGGACAACAAAACCCAGCAATAGTACATTATACAGCGCAATGCAGAATACCGCCAGCTATAATGTACTATTGCTGGGATTTGTAGTCCTCTATAGTCGGTGCCATTCTGCATTCATTGCTGTATAATTTTACACTTTCCTTTTCACTATATTGCACACCACTATTTTTTTTCTTTTCTTTTTTACTTCTACCGCTCCAAGCTTGCTCCTGTGATGGAGTGCAATCTCAATACAAACTAGTAGTCCATCACTGGAGCCATTTTTAAAAATGTATTTTATTGTTTATCCGATTAACCGATTAATCGAACTTAATAATCGGCTAACTAATCGATTTTGAAAATAATCGTTAGCTGCAGCTCTATTAGGATCATGTCCAGTGGTCGGGCATGTTGGGGATTGTAGTGTTCTATGCATAGAGTGTATTAGAATTGTATTATGATCATTTCCAGTGGTCGGCCATGTTGGGGGGGTGTAGTGTTCTATATATAGAGTGTAATAGAATTGTATTATGATCATGTCCATAGGTCGGCCATGTTGGAGGCGTAGTGTTCTATGTATAGAGTGTAATAGAATTGTATTATGATGGTGTCCAGTGGTTGGTCATGTTGAGGGTTGTAGTGTTCTATGTATAGTGTAATAGAATTGTATTATGATCATGTCCAGTGGTGGATCATGTTGGGGGTTATAGTGTTCTATGTATAGAGTATATAGAATTGTATTATGATCATGTCCAGTGGTCGGTCATGTTGGGGGTGTAGTGTTCTATGTATAGAGTGTATAGAATTGTATTATGATCATATCCAGTGGTCGGTCATGTTGGGGGTTGTAGTGTTCTATGTATAGAGTGTAATAGAACTGTATTATGACAATGACCAGTGGTCGGTCATGTTGGGGGTGTAGTGTTCTATGTATAGTGTAATAGAATTGTATTATGACATTGACCAGTGGTCGGTCTTGTCGGGGGTTGTAGTCTTCTATGTATCGATGTAATAGAATTGTATTATGACAATGACCAGTGATCGGTCATGTTGGGGGTGTAGTGTTCTATGTATAATGTAATAAAATTGTATAAGGATTATGTCCAGTGGTCAATCATGCTAAACTGTATTTTTTTTTTTGTAATATAAGGTATTACATAAGTTGAGGTCAGGTCATGGTGGAGGCCTAGACGCGTTTTTGCATGTTTAGGCAACAATGGAATTATATTATGATTGTATACAAAGTCTAGTCATCTGGAGGCCATTGCCTCTGTATGGTGCATGACGCATAACAATGTACATATTTGAAAGCTTGGGAGAATTTGTCATGCTTCCAGGTCAAGCTTCCATTCTGTGTGCCACTGAATAAAGTCTATGTTGAAATGTGCAATAATGTAAATAGGCTGTTTATGTAATGGAAGAACTCTGGTGTTATCTGCAGATTTACCATTGTGTGTACTAAGAAAAACATGACTTATTTTATGTCAGCATATATTTAAATCTGTTTTAACTTTTCATTGTACTCTTTTTTTATGAAATGATTGATTGCACTTTATATAGTTCATTTAAGGTAAAAGTACTTTAGTTTTGAATAGTACATGAGCGGTCTTTGCATTTCCACAAAAAGCGGCATCATTGTGCCAGCACATTGTAACTTGGCAAGAGAGAAATGATATAGCCTCATGAGCTGTATATAGAAGTGTGAATGTATAAAACAACTTTGTGTTTGGTGAGTGCTCTTTCGATCTAAGTGTGTTATTTAATTGCATCAAAATGCATAAATACTTAGCCTTTTACATTTGAATTTACTTTACCCAACGAATATAATGCATTTTGCCCTTTTTGTCACTCTTTCTGTTCCCCTCTTTTATAAGATATTAAATAATGGCAAGGTTTGGCTTCAGGAACATTCTGGATGTTTTAAATCCATAGGCATAGTTTTTTGATTGTTTATTATGGTGATACCGTCCTCAAAAATTGATGCACCTCATCTCTCGGATCCAACATGACACCTGGATCTTTTAACATTCCCCTCACAATTGTTGTGCGGCCCCCTGCCTGTTCCCGAGTGGAGCTCTTGCTGCCTCTCATAACTCAGGAGTAATTGAAATCTCCCCATGATTTCATTACTTGAGATCAAGTTCAGGACTGTGGAGAATTTATAGTTTTTGTCATGTTTACTGCTTGGCTGGCCTCCAAGTGTGACTGAAATAGGACATCCCATGTATCTTAGTGTAGTTTTATATTTAAAGGTATTGGCACCCCCCCCCCCTTGGGCATCAAAACAAACCTAAGACATTCGTTTGAAATAGGATCAAACCCAATCACTACATTCTGGTATAATCTTTAACATGCTATTTCATTTTAAAGTTGCAGGTTTCGATAAAAGTAATTCCTGGTGGTCTTGTCATTGAGGGTAATTGATAAGGCAATTCATTTTCGGAGGTGACAATGTTTGGTCTAATTTCCTATTCTTAGCGTGCATTGTCACCGAAACCTTCAATACAAACTGTAAGTGGCTCTGCCAACGCATTTTCCACCATTGTCACTGTAAGTACAATTGACTCTGTCCTCACTTTGCAGTCTTCAAGAGCTATGGCCTCCAGGAGAATCTTCAGCATTGTTTGTTGGATGCCTTGTCCCCACTGTGTGCTGAGGTTCCTCAATCTTGCTCTTATATCCTGTTGAGACATAGGGGCTGGCACATGGAACCACAGTGCAACTGTAGGACCAAGCATCTGACACACCAGCGTTGGATGCTAAAGATTCTCCTGGAGGTTGCAATTCTTGAAGACAGTAAAGTGAGTATTTGCCACCAGCTGGAGATGTCAGAACTAACAGTCTTTAAAATTAAACTTATCCTTCAGACCAGTAGAAGGCAAACTGTGATGGGTTAGGCTAGCTTTTCTCTCTCTGCCATTCTGATACAACTTTTCTGTAAATTTAGCTCCACTAAGATGAGAAAGTCACATAAATAGACACCGTCATATCCTTTAGATTACCAATTCTTGACTAGGGTTCCATGCAACCCTACGGTTCCTCTAGGGTTTGCTATGGGTTCTTTGAGATGTGGTTGACTGACCTCCCAATTGATGGTGCCTTCCTAGTTCCTGGGCCATTGACAATTGTCAGAGCCAATGGCATGACACCAGTAAGTTTGTAAGAGTGGCATTCTGAACGTCCATGTAAGTGGGACATTCTTGCCACCCTTGTATGGGGGGTATTCTTCCCACTGACCACCAATGTAAGGGGCATTTTTTCCCACTGAACCCCAATAAATTGGTATTAGCACTGGTTTCCATGGAGGCATGAATATTACTTCAAAGCTTCCTTCAGGGAAAAAGGGTTGAGGAAGGCTGCTATAGAAGAACAACACGGTCCTTATACACGGTCCAGGGTCCAGATTGAAGCCGTGTGTGAGGTTTGCTGTTCCACAGAGAAGAAGAATGTTCTGTTTTGCTGATCTGGCTTTATCGAGCCAGCGTCCCAGAATCCTCTGTTAATAACATCCTAATTGTTGCCTGGGCGATTATATTTTTACAAAGCATTAGCAGCGCTTCGTAATCCTGAACTCTATTATGAAGCTATTATGAATAATTAAGTATACCGTGAATTAATGATCACTGCTGAATTCAGAAAGCGCATTTTTACAGCGGGTAGAGTAATTTGGGCAGTCCGCATGGGAATTAAAGGACAACTACAACCTATTGGCTGAGCACGCAGAGCTGGAGCGGCTGTACATGTCAAACATGTAAACCAATGCACATATGAGTTCTGCTGACTCTGTGCCCCCTCTGCTATCTGCTACTAATTATCACCATTACTACACTGATGGCGCTCACCCTGAGATTACATCTTCCTGTATGGTCATTATTATTATAATAGTACAGGATTTATATAGCGCAGCGCTTTACAAATTGGAGGAGACAGTACAGTTACAATACAATTTACAATACAATACAATTTCAGTACAATAGGGTTAGGAGGGCCCTGCTCGTGAGAGCTTACAATCGAGTAGGAGGGGCAAGTGATACAAAAGGTAATGAGTGTTAAGATTGAGTTATTGGAAGAAGTAAAAGGGCAGTTATGTTGAGATGACATAGGCTTCCCTGAAGAGATCTGTTTGTAAGGATCGCCTAAAGGTGGGCAGCGTAGGAGATATGCAGACAGATTAGGGTAAGGAGTTCCAGAGGATGGGGGACACTCTAGAGAATTCCTGGAGGCGAGGATGGGAGGAGGTAATTAGAGAGCAGGAGGTCTTGAGAGGAGCAGGGAGGAAGGTTTTGGGTGATATTTTGAGATGTGGTGGGTGATATAGGTTGGGGCGGAGTTGTAGATAGCTTTGTATGTTCTTAGTATTTTTCATTTTATTCTTTGGGCAATTGGGAGCCAGTGCAGAAATTGGCAGCGAGGGTCGGTAGACACTGCACGGTTGGTAAGGTGGATGAGTCTGGCAGCAGCATTCATGATGGACTGAAGGGAGGATAGCCTGTTTAGTGGTAGGCTAACAAGGAGGGAGTTACAGTAGTCGAGGTGAGAGATTATAAGGGAGTGATTTAGAAGCTTTGTGGTTTTGTTTGTTAAAAAGGGGCGTATTTTAGAAATGTTACGGAGGTTGATTCGGCAAGATTTGGATAGTGATTGGATGTTGGGCTGAAAGGAGAGCTCAGAGTCAAGGATTAGACCGGGTACCCTGGCTTGATGGGAGGGGTTGATCGCAGTGCTGTTGATTGTGATAGGGTAGTTGGGGGAGGGAACACGGAGAGGAGGAAATATTATAAGCTCAGTTTTTGACAGATTGAGTTTGAGGTAGTGTTGTGACATGCTTGCTGAGATGTCAGTGAGTAGATTAGAGATATGTGAAGAGACAGAGAGGGTGAGCTGATGAGTGGAGAGATAGATTTGGGTGTCATCAGTCATCATACTGAGTTGACATCAGAATTAAAAGAAAGCTACATCATATAGTAGAATATATGATTTTCTGCGGTCCTCTAACATCCCTACTTGGTCCTACCTTAAGGAACATAAACACGTTCCTGATATGAAATTCTATCGATTTTTACAACTACAACATTGGATTTCCACCTAGAGGAGAAGCAGGGATTTACAAAACCCACTCGCATGTTTCGAGCAAATTCGCTTGTATTCCCCTGGTGGGCCTGGATTGGTGTCAATTTTATATTCCCGTCTGAATGCTTTGACGAACCTTAGACTACATTCTTATCCTAGCAAATGGGAGATTGATCTCAAACTGCAATGGACAGAAGAAGACTGGAAGAGGGTGTGGGATACTGTCCAGGTGTTCACTCAATGTTACAAACTGGGAAGTGGCCTTTAAGGTTATGTTCAGGTGGTACTTAGTCCCTGTACGTTTAGCACGACTGTTTCCCACCTCATCAGATAAATGTTTTCGGGATTGTGATGCACCTGCGGACAAGTCTCACACATGGTTGGTCCTGTCCATTTGCCTATCGTTTTTGTACTAAAATATATCAGTTGTTGTAACGCATGTTTGGTACACATGTAATGAAGGACCCGAAACAGGCACTGCTACATACGATGGTGCCTGGTTTGTCTAAATTCCAACACTTCCTTACACTCCAGGCCTTGAAAGCAGGCAAATTAACTTTGGCCAGGAACTGGGAGAAACAATGTATTACCTACTTGGAATTCACCCAGAGATTAGATAACATAATACTAAACGAACGTTTCACAAGCATTCTGGCTGACAAACATGCTAAGTTTTAGACATTTGGGAGCCTAGGTTATTGACCCAACACCATGACTTGGACCTGAACACCCTTTGTTGCTTGTGATGTGGAGGGAGGAGGGGAGATGGAGAGGACCTTGGGGTGGTCTGATGGCGGAGACGTTGGCCCCCTCAATGTTCTGAAGTGATGTGGATTGACTGGTAGACCTTGCCTTTGATCTTCCTTTCTCTGTCTTTTCTTTTCTTTTCTTTTCTTTTCTTTTCTTTACCCTAGATTGTAATATGGATATTATGACCAGAATTATACTTGAGTTGCACTCTCATTATTTGTCATACGTTAACCATGCAATTTCTTATGTTTAAGTATTCAAATGTGAAGTGCTATGTTTATTTTCCTCTGAACACTTTAATAAATATTTTGTTAAGAAAAAAAAAAGCTACATCAGCACCCCACCTCCTCCCACCGCCCCCGCTGTACATGCCTGAAGTCCTCGCCAGGTCGTGTAGCAATCCCATCCCCACATTATAAAATGCCCATAATGTTCATAAATGGTGATCACTCATTGTTTAGTAGGCGCTTCTTACTTCAGGGACCTGGTTCCTGGCTCAGAAGCACTGCCCATGGGTCAGCGTGTGACTGTGCTGACCAATGAACACTCACCATTTGCAAGCATTATGAGAATTCCATACTGTGGGTCTTGTGTATGGACTGCCACACTGGCTGGTGGGGACTTCAGACATGTAAGTTCAGAAAGGGCAACAGGAAGATTTTGTGAGGACGTGAACTTAACCTTTAAGAGCTGTTTTACCTGCCAAAGGATTCAATTTTTCACGTTTATAAGCTCATGTTTTATGTCGACACCACTTAAAGTGATAAAAGGGCCTAAGAGGCCGGCCGGTGACACTGTTCTTGAAATATTGCTTTTGGATGTGTCAACCCTAAAGACAGCGTGACACTATGGCACTGCGTATTACCAACTTTTAGATCTCTTCTCATAAATTGCCGGCGTGATAGATTAAATTTTTTCCTTCTGGAGTTTTAAGACAAACAGAAGTTTTTTGAGGTTTGTTGTGATCACAGCTCTGGTCTTACAGATCAAAGCCTTCTCAGCAGAAAGAAAATTTGGCATCAGAGGCATTTTATGGCCGAGCGGCTGTTTTTGATTGGAACTCCATTACGCCGCACCATTTGGAGTGTGTCGACTTGCGATATAATGAATGGGTAACTTACTCCTCAGTAATCTAATCAGACTATGGATCTGGCCCTAAAGACAAGTCATGCACGATGAAGCGGATATTTATGCTCTGTATGAATTCCCCGACAGATAACTAGTTTGCTTGGCGTGCGTCAGTGTGTTTTCTACACGCTCTTTAAACACACGCCTGATGCCTCTAACTCTTCGTATTTCCATTGGCTCTGTGTTCTGTTCTCTTGCAGACCTTGTTATTCCTTTTCAGATTATCGATTCTGCTTTCTAGCTATATCTATCTGGGCTTGTTGATAAATAGATGAGCAGTATAAGTTACAATATATATTCAAGAGTATGTGGACACCTAACCATCACACCTACTACAAGGCCAGAAATGTGAGGACACTTCTTCATATTGTTGAGTTTAGGTGTTTCCAGTTAATGTTAATACCCAACATATAAAGGTATTTTAGACAATTGTGTGAATTGGAACTTCAAATGTGAGCCAGGTCTTCTTGTCCAACATCAGAATCTGACCCCGACTCTACCGAGCACCTCTCGGTGGAATTGGGACTTCAATTTGCAAGCCAGGTCTTCTCATCCAATGTCATTGCTTGTCCTCAACCCGACTGTTCACCTTTGGTATGAATTGGAACACCAATTGCAAGCCACATCTTCTCATTCAACATCATTACCTAAACCCTCAATCCTACTGAACATCTTTGGGATCAGTTGGAACTCCATTTATGTGCCTGATCTTCTCATCCAACATCAGAACATGACCTCAACCCTACTGAACACCTTTAGAATTGGAGCTTCAAATGTGAGCCAGGTCTTCTTGTCCAACATCAGAATTTGACCTCGACTCTACTGAGCACCTTTTGGATGAATTGGGACCTTAATTTGCAAGCCAGGTCTTCTCATCCAATGTCTTTACTTGTCCTCAACCCTACTGAGCACCTTTTGGATGAATTGGGACTTCAATTTGCAAGCCAGGTCTTCTCATCCAATGTCTTTACTTGTCCTCAACCCTACTGAGCACCTTTGGGATGAATTGGAACTCCAATTACAAGCCAGGGCTTCTCATCCAATGTCATTACCTGATCCTCAATCCTACTGAACATCTTTGGGGTCAGTTGGAACTCTATTTGTCAACCTGATCTTCTCATCCAACATCAGAACATGACCTCAACCCTACTGAACACCTTTGGGATAAATTGAAACTCCAGTTGCAAGCGAGGTCTCATCCAACATCAGTGGCTGGCCTTGCCAATGCTCTTTTTGCACAAGTTCCCACAGAAACCCTCCAAAATCTTGTGGAAAGTCTTTGCGGTAGAGTGAGGGTTGTTATAGCCACAAAGGTGTGGTTGGTGTAAACGTTTGGGCTTGCTATCAGGAGAAAAATGAGCCGAGTGAATGGGTTTGCATCCCCTTTTACATTTTAAAATGATTATAATATTCCAGAGTGAGATATTTCCTCCCCGCTTGTATGGATTCATCTACGGAATTCTCCTGGGAAGAGAAGAGCTAATGGTTTAATAATCACACAATTAATTGGAAACACAGAGTTAATTATTTATAAGTGACAACAAGGTTTATTTAAAGTTTGCTTGGTGATCATATCGCAGGTCCCCTGGCTTGCAAAATTAATTTTCCTGCTGCTGAGAGCCGCGCTTTCCTTGTGGGTCACTGCCATCAGTGTGTTTAACCCCTTCCTCCTCTTTAAACATACGCTATATTGCCAAAAGTATTGAGACGCCTTTACACACGCAAGAACTCTAATGGCATCCCAGTCTAAGTCCGTAGGGTTCAGTATTGAGTTGGCCCACCCTTTGCAGCTATTGCAGATTTCAGCTCTTCTGGGAAGGCGTCCACAAGGTTTAGGAGTGTGTCTATGGGAATGTTGGACCATTTGTGAGGTCAGGTACTGATGTTGGATGAGAAGGCCGGGCTCGCAGTCTCCGTTCCAATTCATCCCAAGGTGTTCTATTCCTTAAGAGTTCCCCTCACTGGAACTAAGGGGCCAAGCCCAGCCCCTGAACAACAACCCTCCACCATAATCCCCCCTCCACCAAACTTTACATTTGGCACAATGCAGTCAGGCAAGTACCGTTTTTCTGGCAACCGCCAAACCCAGACACGACAATCGGATTGCCAGACAGAGAAGCGTGATTGGTCACTCCAGAGAACACGTCTCCACTTCTCTAGAGTCCAGTGGCGGCGCGCTTTGCACCACGGCACCCCACGCTTTGCATTGCACTTGGTGTTGTACGGCTTGGATGCAGCTGCTCGGCCAGGGAAACCCATTCCATGGCGCTCTCTACGCACTGTTGTTGTGCCAATCTGAAGGCCACACGAAGTTTGGAGATCTGTAGCTATTGACTCTGCAGACAGTTGGTGACTTCTGCGCACTGTGCGCTCCAGCATGCGCTGACCCCGCTCTGTCATTTTACGTGGCCTACCACTTCGTGGCTGAGTTGCTGTTGTTCCCAGTTGCTTCCACTTTGTTATAATACCAGTAACAGGTAACCGCAGAATATTTAGTAGCAAGGAAATGTCACAGAACACCTGAATCCAATGATTTGGAGGGGCGTCCCAATACTTTTGGCAATATAGTGTATACAAAGTTATAGTAATAAGAGCTTTGCCATAACATCTCAATGCACATAATTCCCCTGGTAGTGAACACATTTCCCCAGTGCTGCAAGTCGTCTGATGTGATTGAGTACCTACACCGTATCCCTTCAAACACCTCCGACGCGAGTTATTTATTTAGTTACATTTTTTCCTTTTTTTTTGGGTGATACATTTTTAACCCCTTGCTGCCCATCATTGCATCTGCCGAGCTCTCCAGCGATAGCTTCCTCCATCCTCTCTGCCCCGACAGTTTATAAATAGCCCGATCCCATTTCCAGCTCCCTTGTCTGTCATTGATATTCTCACATCTCCATGGAAACTGAGGTGAAAAAAAAAGTAGAATTTACTTACTCTGGAAAGACAAACAGATTGAGATCTATTTTTGGAAAGGGAAAAAAAAATAAAAAATTGTCTAATCTCGGAAGAAACGTTTCCACGCCCCAAATCCGATGGGCCCTCTCTTACAGCGGCGGAAAATATCCCTGGCATGTGGGGGCCGCACTTAGTTTACACTTGTGCTCATAAGTTTAAATACCCTGGCAGAATGTATGATTTCCTGGCCATTTTTCTGAGAATATGACTGATAACACGAAAACCTTTCTGTCACTCATGTGTAGCGTTTGGCTGAAGCCATTTATTATCAGTCAACTGTGTTTACTCTTTTACAATCAAAAATTCTGCCAGGGTATGTAAACTTATGAGCACAACTGTATTAACCCCATAGGATATGACTACGGTGCGCGAGAACACTGCAAGCATTAAACGTTCACCGACCTGACAAGTTAGAGAATATCCTTTAAAGGAGAACTATGTGGTCCTCCCGTCACCCAAAGCTCAGTATACCGCGAGCTACAGCTCGCAGTATACTGAGACGCCGCAGCCGGACACGGATTTTGACAATGCTGTCTGGATCCAACCAGCTGTGTGAGTGACAGCTGGCTCTGCCTATCTAGAGGCAGAGCCAGCTTTACCCGCCCCCTCCCCGTCCGTTCCGCCAGTCAGCGCTGTATGATCGGAGCGGGGAGGGGGGGGATCCCTGCAGGGAGCCCTGAGTGACAGCCACTGCTCTCTGCAGGGAGATGATCGAGAAGTGAGCGAGCGACGGTATGTGTTCGCTCACTTCCCGATCTACTGAGCCGACATGTGACATTATGAGGCTGAGTGAAAATCACTTGCCTCATAGTTCTCCTTTAATTACCCTTGTAGTGGGCCCTCCCAGCACTGCAAGGGGTTAAAAGCCCATTAGGTCTAGAGATAGAGGAATAGGTTGTTGCAGGATCCCTCCATGGTGTGACCGCTTCCCATCGGCGCTCCATTTGTGATGTCATCATCAACTGAGCTATCACAAGGGGGTGCGTCATCATCAACTGAGCTATCATAAGGGGGTGCGTCATCATCAACTGAGCTAACACAAGGGGGTGCGGCCCGCACCGGGTGACATGACCGGTCATGGACCAAGAGCCTGACAGCTGCACCAGAGAGGAGGGGACCCATTGGTATACCTTATCCCGCCGGATGAACGTCCCCTCCTCTTCGTGCCGGTGTCAATCACCAAGACGGCCACCGGCAGTGAAGTGCACGTGAAGTCATTACTCCAGCGGCCGCACCAGGTGACGCCCGGCCTGGTGACGCCCGGCCTGGTGACGCGCAGTTTAGGACAGGTTATTGTATTCTGATAGCCGGTGGCCACCGCAGCCAGTCCCTGCTTAGCCGGCAATTTTCCACTCGGCCCATTATACAAAAGTCAGTTTATTATTTGGCTTTTGTCGAGCCGAGTGCTGCCATTGGGGCCACACATAGCTCGAATTTTGGCTGAATCAACATGACTTGGGTGAGGCTCCAGCAATGTATGGCCAACTGCTCAGTGACGGTGCTTTGTCGTTCCTTTCTCTCAGCCTCAAGTTGGACAGAGGGCTTTCCCTGTGTGGCAGAGATTTGATCTCAGCAACTGCTGAGCAAGGGGCAGCGGAGTCATTATGGTGAAAGGCATATTAGGCACATGGGTAAGGTTTGCTATACCGGTCATGGCCAATGATCACCCCACTAGTAATCCCTAAATCCAGTGACTGTGCCTAGGCTGAGGTGATGTCATCAGTCTACTGCAGGCAGGAGGAAGCATTTCCTCAGTCTCCCCTCCCCCAGTGATCAGTCTGCTGCAGGCAGGAGGAAGTATTTCCTCAGTCTCCCCTCCCCCAGTCATCAGACTGCAACATTGTAACTTTGTATCACGTACCGCAGTTCATATATGTTTATTTAGTTATAGGTTTGATATCAGCACAGGGTTGTGTCTCTTTAAGAACGGATCTCTGCGCTGGAGAAGCCACATGGTGCAACGTATGAATCTTTATCTGACGGCGTGACATATGGCGTGCGTTGCGTCTCGGAGGACGGTTGTGTGGCAGCGCCGGGTTTCATAACACAACAGAATGCACATACGAGTCTCTCGGGTTTGTTTTCCTGGCTGCAGACTGTATATAAAAAATAATTACAGTTATAATGAGCGTCGTATGAAGGAATGGCCGCCGTCCTCCCTGCAGTCATCCCGGCATGTTGAGGAGCAGATGAGGAATGTTGGAGCTTCGAGTTTAGAGGGAATTTTTTACACTTTCAGGTTGCGTTTATTTATTTATTTATTTTTCGCACATTGCATCTATTTTTTATTTTTTAATTTAGGCAAATAAAGGAATGATTTATTTGAAATGAGGACCCTCCTCACTATGATCTGTAGGGTTGTACTGTTCTATTAGGTCCTAAGCCCTACTCCATAGCAGCCATGGTTTCCATACACTGATGATGAGGATGATTATGATTATTATGAGCGTTGTATGTAGGAATGGCCGCCATCCCCCCTGCAGTCATCCTGGCATGTTGAGGAGCAGATGAGGAATGTTGGAGCTTCACGTTTCGAGTTTAGATGGATTTTGTTTACACTTTCAGGTTGCGCTTATTTATTTATTTATTTTTTTGCACATTGCAGCTATTTAAAAAAAAAATGTAGGCAAATAAAGGAATGATTTTCATGGCTCCGCCCACAGTCCTGAAATGAGGACCCTCCTCACTATGATCTGTATGGTTGTACTGTTGTATTAGGTCCCAAGCCCTACTCCATAGAAGCCTGTTTCGAGTTTAGAGGGATTTTTTTACACTTTCAGGTTGCGCTTATTTATTTATTTAATTTTTTGCACATTGCAGTTATTTTTTTTTAAATTTAGGCAAATTAAGGAATCATTTTTTTGGCTCCGTCCACAGTCCAGAAATGAGGACCCTCCTCAATATGATCTGTATGGTTGTACTCTTCCATTAGGTTCCAAGCCCTACTCCAGAGAAGCCATGGTTTTATACACTGCACTGATTATTATTTTCCCAGAGCTTGCTGCTTATGTAAAATGAATATTTTATTGGTTGTATAAATAAAAGAATATTTAGACCTAATGATACAGAGAATGGCGATTCAGGAATCAGACACAATCTTCACATCAGTCCCTGCCCTCAAGGAACTTACAATCTAAGGTCCCTATCTCACTAAAAGGGGCCAATTTAGACAGGAGCCAATTACCCTTCCAGCATGTCTTTGGAGTGTGGGAGGAAACCGGAGCACCCGGAGGAAGCCATACAAGCTCAGAGGGAACATGCAAACTCCTTGCAGATAGTGACCCGGCCGGGATTTGAACTGGGGACCCCCTGGGATGCAAGGCAGCATATAGACTGTATATGTATAGAGATACATATAGACGGATATATCAATGAATACAGAGCTGCATTAATTTGTATCTTTGCTATCTTCCCCGGAGTTCAGCTGATGCAGGAGGGCGGCTTTTATACTAAATAAAAGAACAGATTTCCCCTTTTATTGAAGTGCCTCTGTGACGGTCACGTCCTGAGTTATTGATCCCACATCCGCGGACTGTCTCAGCAGTCCAATGGCAGGAAATGTTCAGCCTGTCTATAAGAAGTAGAAGAGTCTCGCCTGTGTGTCTCTTCCTATACTGTTCCGCAGCTGAGGTCAGCATTGCTTTCAATTATTGATAGAACTGCGTTAGTGTCGCCGGGCACCTCACTACGGCGCAATGCATACGAACGGGATGAGGGGTGGTGGGGGGTGCAGAGCAGCAGTGAGCAGGAAGAAATTGCCTTTCGTGGAGTATGAAAGCTTCATATGTATTCGTGCTTCACTGGAATTATAGTCACTTCATTTACATTCTGGGTTATGTTGTAATCCTGCATTGTTGTATGTATTGCCGGGGGTTTTATTCCGCTACGCCGCGCTCGCAGATATGTGCTTCTGTGTCTGTTAATATGGGAACATTTAATAGCAGCACGCTGGACTTAACCCCCCTGACTTGTGCTAAAATCAGCAAGTCGGTTAGATCTTCATTAAACATAGTGAAATAGCTACTGGCTTTGATTTTGACAGTTAGACTTATTTTGACATCAAAATAAAACAAATATTATATATATTGCCAAAAGTATTGGGACGCCGGCCTTTACACGCACATGAACTTTAATGGCATCCCAGTCTTAGTCTGCAGGGTTCAATATTGAGTTGGCCCGCCCTTTGCTGATGTTCCCAGTTGCTTCCACTTTGTTATAATACCACTAATAGGCGACCGCGGAATATTTAGTAGCAAGGAAATGTCACGGATGGACTTATTGCACAGGTGACAACCTATCACGGTACCGCGCTTGTAGTCACTGAGCTCCTGAGAGCGACCCATTCTTTCACAAATGTTTGTAGAAGCGTCTGCATACCGAGGTGCGTGATTCTATACACCTGTGGCCATGGAGGTTATTGGAACACCTGAATCCAATGATTTAGAGGGGTGTCCCAATACTTTGGGCAATATAGTGTACCTGTATTTCAGTGCCATTGTTACCTTTTCAGGCTGGGACAGGTTCACTTTATTGCATTTATTGCAGAATCTTTACTGAGTAGTCTCCTACTGACCTTCACTTTTAGCATTGAGAGCGACCCATTCTTTCACAAATGTCTGTAGACGCGTCTGCATGCCGAGGTGCGCGATTTTATACACCTGTGGCCATGGAGGTGATTGCAGGACCTGAATTAATGCACGGTAATTTGCTAAATAGAGGGAGTCATAGGAGGAGGTGAGGGGAATTCATTGGAATGGTAGGCGAGAATCCTCCCAGGGAAAGGTGGAATATAATTGTTGTGGAAGGGGAGCTGGAAGAGGAACATTAAGGGCTCTAGAATTTGCTAGGTTCACCTGAAAACCAGAGGTGGAGCCAAATGGTGAGAGGAGAGAAATTAGATTGGGGAGACAATAGGGTTTGTGAGGAATAAAAGTATGTCATCAGCGTTTGCTCACAGACACAGACAGCTACAGGAACACCCGATATGTCAGAATGATTGCCAACCAAGTGGGTTAGGGGTATGATGGCTTGTGAAAACAATAGAGGGGGCAGGGGGCAGCCCTTTCGGGCGCCTCTGCCTATGGCTAGAGGAGAGAATTTAAAGCCCATATATTTCACGGTTGGTAAAGTTCAACAAGGAATGTGAATTAATTATCTTGTTACAGTTTATTCTCATCACTTGATTGGGGTCAAAAGTCATCCTTTGAATTGCCCGTGTGTGCGATTTGCGCTTCTCATGTCGCCCACATCGCAGCTTTGGCTAAAGGTCTCTGGCGGGCTCTTGATGGGTCATTCAAGACGACGCGAGGCCCAGTCCTTCCTCTTCATCTAGAAGGCACTCAATGAAGATAACACCACAGAAAGCAATTAAAAACTCCTTTCTTCCCGGCCGCATAATTGAACAGTAAGTAGTGTTCGCGTTATGAGGAACCCGCGATGGGATCTCCCCGAGGCCATCGTCCTACAGAGACCCTTCAAATTGAATTCTGCTACTTGTAGAGGCGCCGGCGTACATCTTCCGTCTGCGCGGCTCTCCAGATGGAATGCGCTCAACCGCTAAATGAACCAATTGTTTCATTTAGCTCGGAATGAAACAGAAGACGAAAAGAAATGGCGCAGTGTCTGCGGGTCCGTACGTTGTATGTTATATTTGGTGTAAATTGACAGTCAAAACTTTAAACTGAAACACCTAAAAACCTAAAAAAAATGTTACTTCACAAATGAAATTAACCCTTGCAGTGGGGCTACTCCCGCACTGCAAGGGTTAGGTGATCGCTTTTGCCAATGCTCAAAAATGCTAAAAAAAAAAAGTTATACTCCGTTGATCCTCCAAGCTGACTTGCTCTTAAGACCGGTCCTACCAGCCTCTCCCCACCTCCGTTGCAGCGTTCACTGGGTCATCACTGAGTCATCATGCACAGTGTATTGGACATGAGGATGCCGCTGCAGCGGAGGCGGAGACAGTCTGGAGGGAGCGCTGTCACAGCCGGCCCGGGGGTATGGGTGAGTATAACTGTTATTTTTTACCCTGGGCAAAAGAGAGCACTTAAGCCTTGCAGTGCGGGAGTAGCCCCAATGCAAGGGTTAATCACTTTTTTATCCGGAGTTTTTCTTTAACCACTTGCTGTCCGGAGCAATTTCTTAATATGTGCGCACACTATAAAATCTGATTTTTTGGCAAGAAAACCGCTTCGGACCCCCAAACAATTATATATTTTCTGAAAGCGGAGGCTGTAGAATAAAAAGATGCTAACATAAAAAATCTTTTATGTTGCACAGTATTTGCGCAAATGTTTATGAAACCAGTATTGGGATAAAACTAAAATTAAATTTAGTGCCCAGAAACAGAGTATAATACCCTTTTCTTTGGTAGAATATAAAAGACGGGGTCACGCTGGGTAAATAGATACCAAACATGTCAAGCCTTAAAATTGCGTTCGCCCGTGAAGCTGCAAAAAACTTTAATACCCAAAAGTTCCCACAGGCAATATGCTATTTAAAAGCTTTTACGGCTCATCAGTTCAGTGCTAACAGTGATAAATGGCTCTAGAATTATTGCTCTCACTCCGACATTCGCGGCGATATGTAACATGTGTAGCGTAATTTTCGTTTTTGCACATAGGCGCACTGACATGTGTTTGTGTATTTTTTTATATGTTACTTGAATTTTTTAATATTGTAAACACTTTTATTTTTACACTAACTTTATTGCTATCACATTGGGGGCTAACAAGCCCCCTATGTAATATCAGATACGGTGTGACAGGTCTTCTTTATGGAGACATCAGGTGTCTTTCAGACCACTAATGTCACCTAGGGACCTCAAAGAAGCTGAGGTAGCAGAGATCTGCTTCACCAGCTTCTTCTCCTGGCATTATGACCCGCAGAATGTAAACAGTGACTTCCGGGTCCAGTGATCGGAGGAGAGATCAGCGGCTGGAAACCTGCTGATCTCTCTCCGATCTTTGAGGGGAGACCTGCCGTGACTGTCCCGCGCCCACACGTGGGGATAGCGGAGCTCGAGGAAGCCGGCAGCGGAGGGGGTGGGGGCAGCACATTCCGCAGATCGGTACAAATTAGGGATGCACCGATACCGGTATTTCAGTATCAAGTACCGATATTTTTTTCCTGGAACTCGCAGATACCAAGTACCGACACAGGAAGTCCCATTCAGGAAGCCAGGCGCGCGTAATGACTCGCCACCTGGCTTCCTGATTAGCCTGGAAGCCGGGCGGCGTGTAATGACTCGCCACCCGGCTTCCCGATTAGCAGGGCTTCCCACTAGGTGACAAGAAAGCATGAAGCCGGCTTGCTGGCCAATGAGGAAGTTGGGCACCGTGTAATGACGCGGTGCCCGACTTCCTGATTTTCCGAGAAGCCGGCTTCATGTTCCCTCGTCATGAGGTTAAGAGGGAGCATGTAGCCGGCTTCCCGGCCAATCAGAAAGTCGGACAGCACATCATTACATGCGGCCCGGTTTCCTGATTAGCTGCAAATGACGAGGGAGCATGGAGCCAGCTTCCCATCCAGTCAGGAAGCCGGGCAGCGTGTAATGATACCGTAATGATACCGGAAGCATCGGGCTAGTCATCGGAGCATTTGGGCGAGAACGAGTACTCGCCCAAATACTCGGCACCGATAGCGATACTAGTATCGGTATCGGTGCATCCCTAGTACAAACGATGATCGCTTGTATCTTAACAGCCATCGCCGGCTGTTTAAAATGAAAAAGAAACTTGTGTGAGAGATATCAGGGGTGGTGTGTTCATAGATGCCTTGTGGGAATGTGCGCGAACGTGCGTTCACACACACATTTTTTTTGTTTGCAAAGCACAAGTGTGAATGGGCCCTCAAAACGAACCCTTTAAATGTAACACACCTGCAGTGTTTGCTGGTTATCCTTCGCCGTACACAGATTGTTACTCGCCCGGAGAAGCTGATTAATCCTCCAGCCGGGTTCTTTATAAAGCGTGGCATTAAAATAAAACCGCACAAAACACACTTTGCAGATATAAAAGAACTGTGGCGTTTAATGCGCTGGCATAAGACTTGTTCCTTTTCATACCTTTTTTTCTGTTTGTTTCCCAGACTTTTTTTCCTCTCCTTTTAACGTGTAACTTTTTTTTTTTTTAATTGTTCATTGTACAAAACATTCAGCACCAGCGCGGCCTCCGTACAGCTTCCCCTCCATTTGATAAAATCCTGTCATTGTGTACGTTTTTCCTATTTTGCTCCAGGTCGGAGAAGCAGCCAGCGGTTTGTGGCGGGATGATTGTGAAGGTAAATGCAGGGCAGGGGGGAGGCGGTCGCACAGCGGAGGTCGCAACTTTGCACGTTGCATTTAAAGAACGCGCGGGACAGAGAGCGGCCCGTTGTAATATGTGAATGGCGCCGGTGGAGCCCCCGCGGTCTCGTCATTATTGGGAAACGTGGGGAGAAACGCTCGCCCTTTTGTTCAGAAGAAACTCCTTAGGCTGCCAAAAAGAATTAGCAATTAAAGATCTTAATTAACAAAAAGCAGTGTTAAATCTGCGGGAACACAGCACAAACAAGTTGTAATTAGAGCGATCGGCGGTGGCTGCTTTTCACGGGGCATTGGATACATTGTTGCACTTTTTTCTTTTATACACAAAATGCTGCATCGCATATCCCTCGCTTAGCTGGTTGTTGTGTTTTTATTGTACTTTGTGCTTTTTATGTTCTTTTCTTTTTTTAAAATCACTTAAATATATTTTGCAGCGCTGCGTCTTTATAAATTATGGAGAGCAATTGCTGGTCCGTCAGCTTTGTTACTGAATCATTTTATACAAGGTCTAAGGCTGCTTTGTTGCTAAAAGCCGAGCGCGGTCAAACGCAACATTTTCACACTCGGAATGACTCCAGACTTCACCGGCCTGCTGAGTGGCTCTTGATTCTAACCTGGCCTTTGTCTTCTGCAGGAGGCCATGTTGGTAAAGAAACTGGTGTTTTTGTTGTTTTTTTTTCTTTCTAATGGAGATGTAAAGGTTTACTTTTCAGTATGAAAAGTCGCTCACTTTCCTCTCCCTCCCCGACTGCGGTAAATCTGTGTCTTGTCTGCTGTCAATTTCAAAAGATGCGCCCTGAGCACTGGGCCTCCATTTGACAATTTAGTGCACTATGGAGGAACTTAATTTTCCATGATGCACTGCCTTATTGAAGCTCTTAATTGGGCATGTTTCTCTTTTGGGAAGGGAGGTTGGTGGAAGAAGTGGGCAAGAGAGGGGGCAGAAACAGTGAGCGAGAGCGGTTGGTGGTGTTAGAGCAGTAGGCGAGAGAGGTTGGAGCTAGGGCTGCAGCTAACGATTATTTTCATAATCGATTAGTTAGCCGATTATTAAGTTCGATTAATCGACTAATCGGATAAAAAAAAAGGGCTCCAGTGATGGACTACTAGTTTCTATTGAGATTGTAGTCCATCACGGGAGCAAGCTTGGCGCGGTGGAAGTATGGTGTGGAGTGGTGTGCAATATAGTACATTATACAGCGGCACAGTGCAGAATACCAGCAGCTATAGAGGAATGTAGCAATAGTACATTATACTATAATGTACTATTGCTGTGATTTGTAGTCCTCTGTTGCTGGGGTTATTCTGCATTGCACTGTATATAATGTATTATTGCTGGGATTTGTAGTTGGCGCAGCGGGACGGAAACAGCGTGCGACGTGTGCTTCAGGCGGCGTTTGGAGCCCCGAACAGGGAAATCAATCGATAGCCGACGAATCGATCGAAAACATTGGCAACGTTTTCAATCGTCGATTTTAATCGACTAAATCGATTAACTGTTGCAGCTCTAGTTGGAGCAGTGGGCAAGAGAGTTGGGAGAATGTAGTGTGGGAGAGAACAGTGAGCGAGAGAGGTGGGTAGGAGCAGAGAGCAAGAGAGGAGGGAGGGAGCAGGGGTTTTTTTGATAGAGGTTGGTGGGGTGGGAGCAAGGGGGCGAGAGAGGTGGGAGGAACCAATGAGCTAGAAAGGTAGGTGGGGGTAGTGGACAAGAAAAAATGGTGGGAGCAGTGGGTGAGAAAAGTGGGAGGGAGCAGTGGGCTTTAATTTGTTGGCGGGAGCAGTGGTAGAGAGGTGGGTGGGAGCAGTGGACGAGAGTTGTTAGCACAAGCAGTGGGCAGGAGCAATGTGGGAGTAGTTGGCAAGAGAGTTTGGCGGGAGCAGTGGGGGAGTGAAGGGTGCGGGAACAGTAAACAAAGCAGCTCCCCACTCTCTCCCTTCATTTTCACTGTGTTTGTCCTAGCCTCCGAGTGTCAGTCTGGAGGAGTGGGTGTTCCTAGGAAACCCTTGGTAATGCCCACCCGTGACGCAAAACCTCCATGATTGAAATAACTTAAATGCAATGAATGAAAGGGGCAGCCCAGAGACAGTCAGGCCGGGGAGGAAGGGGCTTGGACGATGGTGGACATGCTCCAACCAGAAAATGAGGCGAGCTCTATCTGACTTGCTGCAGATTCTAATGCACATTGTAAGAAGCTCGCTGTGTGCAGTGATATCAGAGGAAGCCATTTCAGTCCAGGAGAGGAGCCGCTACAAGACTGAAGGGGAGGCCGGAGTTCAGCTTTACATTTAATGCAAGCAGTTAAAGCAAATATCTAATATTTATTTCAGTGATTCCAGCTGCTTGACGCTTCTGTCATTTGCATTCGCTCGCAGTATGGGATCAGCCAGGACGCTCTTTGTAGGTGCAGGTGGCAGCGATTACCCTCTGTCACATGAAATTAAAAATGGCTGTGAAGCAGTGGGAGGGAGCGATGGCCGTCACTGCGCTCGTAGATGCGTTTTAATGACAGTGATTAAAAGAAAGAGCATTGGGAGGAATTTTCTTTCATAATAGATTTGCGGAATATTTGCTACAAACATGCGATCCTTCGCAAAGATTGACCTTTTGTCTTGAATTCCTCTTGATAGATCGCAGTGCACTTACCGCGCCTTGAGCCTCATAGATGTATATCTGCAGCTTGAGACCATCTAAGCCACTGCTGCCTCTGACTGCTGGTTTCACCCAATCTGACGTGAGATTTGGTGATGTCACTACTGTGCCACTCACTGTTCTCCTTGCTGGAGGGGAAGCTGTACCTGAGGACCTGCAATGCAAGGATCTCCCTGCATCTTCTTTATTCATTCTCTTTATCGGTGCATCCTCCACTTCCGCATATTGAAGCTAAGTGGTAGATAGGAGGTCACTATAAGGTGCCAAAGCATGCCTTGGTTGTTTGAGTAATACTCTTAATGGTGCCATAGAACCTTCCAGGATAACCATGACTTCTGGCTATGGGGAAAGCAGACTTGCCCCCCTCCCAATGTGGCATCACTTGGCACTAAGTGACCTGTCACCAGGCCCAAGTGGTATTCAACGCTCAGTTATGGCGATGTTTCGTTTCTTATTATGCGTTCTGTATGTATGCAGAAGTTTTTTTTGTTTTTTTTTCCAATAAAAATTACATGCTAAAAAAAGATTTATAAAGTGCCAACAGAGTGTGCAGCACTTTACAATTTACAAAAGGGAGACGTTACAGTTACAACACAAATCAAGACAACATGGTAAGGAGGGACCTGCCAGTGAGAGCTTACTATCTAAAAGGTACTAAGCTTTATTATTTGCTTTCCCATTACAGGTTCTCTTTAAAGTCGTATTAAACACTCAAACTTTATTTTAAGAATGAATCTAAACAAGCATACATTGCCCAGAACAGTATTTCTTTATTTTTTTGCCCAACTGCTTACAGTCACCATGTTTCCAAAAAAAGCTCCAGCTCTCTCAGCTCGGCTTCCTTGAATTTCCTGTCCAGTACAAGATCACAAGGGGCAGAGCAGTCTGCAGCAGCTGCCCATCTACTAGCTTGGGGAGAGGGGAGCAGAGTAGTGTCTTGCCTTTCTGTGTCTGTGTGTAAGCTTACTAGCACACACAATGGTGGCTCCAAAGGACCCTACAAGGGAAAGGACCCACCCTAATACAGGATATAAGGACCAGAGCTCGGGGGACCAGCTGATTCTGCAGGAAACTAAAACTTTTAAAAGAACTATGGCCATAGTTCTCTTTGGGGTCACAGGAGGACAGTTGACCCAAAACTCGTCAAATAGCTCTCCATTGACTGCTGTATGCTGACAGTGCAGAGCCATGGGAGAAGATCGGGAACTGAGCAATCAGCAGTGTGTGATTGCTCAGTTCTCGATCAATAGAGCTGGCG
The DNA here is from genome assembly GCF_000935625.1 of Nanorana parkeri. Taxonomy (NCBI): domain Eukaryota; kingdom Metazoa; phylum Chordata; class Amphibia; order Anura; family Dicroglossidae; genus Nanorana; species Nanorana parkeri. The sequence goes on along the minus strand of NW_017307543.1, from coordinate 437,137 downwards.
TATGACAGCTGCAGTGTCGTTGGCTCTACTTATGGGGATGAGTGTATTTTACTCTCCCCATAATTCTCCTCTAACCCTCAAGAAGCAGCATCCATTGTAAGTGATTTCATCAGCATTTGAAAACGTAAAAATATTTTGATTTTAATATGACTTTTACCCTCTCAGTCTCTGTTCATGTGCGCTTTGTTAATAAAGCTCTGAACCTCCGCAGTGTTTTCCAGCCACGTTCTGACCATAATGTCTGATAGTTTAGTGTAAGTTTAATTTCTGTTTAAAAACTGCAGATTGTGGACGTGTAAACGTTGTACTTATGTTCTCACCGCATATCAACAAATAAAATGTTTTCAACTGATAAAAACTGCAAATCGGCATTTTTCGAAAAAGGTCAACGCGCTATTTTGTTTCTACGATTTACATAAATCTAACGAGTCGAAATGTGTCCAGTCTGCACTTTCCTGAAGTAGCTGCGTCCTTCCAAGTTGTCTTAGGTGAAGTCAGCGGAACAATTGTCCCGGAGTGGCAGCACCCACGAGTTCCTGCACGTGACACGCACTAGGGAAGCCGATATTAAAGTGATAACAAAGTAAAAAAAAAGGTATTTCAAATGCTGATGAAATCACTTACAATGGAGGCTGCCGCCCCGATGTTGAAAAGTTTTAGCTTCCTGCTGAATCAGCTGGTCCCCTGAGCACTGGTCCTGATATCCTGTTTTGGGGTGGCTCCTTTCCCTGGCAGGGTCCTATGGAGCCACCCATGTGGGTGCTAGTAAGCAGCGGTGTATTTAGCTTTGCTGCTGCCCTAGGAAAGGCAGCAACGCCACTGACCCGCCGATTCATGGACAGCAAGGACTGACCCGCCGATTCGTGGACAGCACATCCCCCCCTCCGGACTGACCCGCCGATTCCCGTAGATGGCATCACCCACCTCTATATAGTGCGCTCTCGCCCCCAGCGCCAGCACTACGACACAAAGCAGCAGCCGGTAGCTAGCACACAGCGCCGCCATCCTTCCCCGATGACAGGAGGAAGACTGCCGCGTCACGTGACGGCCTGCAAGCAGCGGTGTATTTAGCTTTGCCCTAGGCAAGGCAGCAACGCCGCCCTCAGCGAATCTGCCGCTCCAGGCAAACGCCTTGTTTGCCTCACGGCAGATACGCCCCTGCTAGTAAGCTGTGTGTGTCTCCACAAACACACAAGTAAAGATAGAAGTCATCAGCACTCACTTGTATTGTGCAAAAAGAATAGCACTTTTATAAGCCCTCAGGGGCAGGGCCCTCCTTACCATTTTGTCTTGAATTGCATTGTGATTGTAATGTCTTCCTTATATTGTAAAGCGCTGCGCAAACTGTTGGCGCTATATAAATCCTGCCTAATAATAATAATTGATGCGTCACATGCGTCAAGAAGCCAACGTGTCGGGGGCCGCGCAGGTTTCCTTCATCAGGGTGACAGCGTGACAAACACACAGACTCAGCAAGGCAAGACACTTCCCTGCTCCCCTCTCATCCTTATTCCCTCATTAACCCCCTTCTTCAAGCTAGTAGATGACTGCTGGAGTCTGCACTGTTCCTTGTGATCTTGTACTGGATAGGAAGTTCAGGGAAGCCGATCTGAGAGAGTTGGAGCTGTTCAGAAACACGATGACTGTAAGATCTTTGACCGCACGCATGATTCACCACGGCGTGCTGATAGCAGGGCTCTTTGGCTTTACTTCTTCAGTGTCTGCTTCCTCTTTCCGGAAGTCTGTGACCAATTGTTTCAGGGCATGCAAAAAATGGGGGCGTACATTTGTGGGTGTGGCTACAAAGGGGTGTGTGTGGGTGTAATCACAAGTGGGTGTGGTCAGTAGGGTGTCCCCGGATTTCATTTTGAAAGCCTGGTAACCTTATCTTATGTGCGTTTATAATTGTATATTACATCTATCAGAACAAGGTTTGTGGACCATTTGTGGGGACAATTTCGTACATTGTCACATTGGATTGATCAGGAAACGCTGTTGTCATGTCACCCCGATGTCATGCGATAAAGGGGAATTTGGTGCTTTCCGTTTACCTCCTCCCCTCGCCTTCAAAACCCTGCTCCCTTCTCGTCCTCTGTGCATTCTCCGCCAGGAAAAGCATGTGAAGTAATTCGGCTTGACAAGCTGCATTTATTTGCTCATACCGCCCGTGAGCCGAGGCACTGTTGCTGTGGAAATGCGCAGACCAAAGGATCAGTTAACCTTAATTTGATGTGATCCGGGCTGTCTATAACACTCACTGGATTTATTGGTTTGATTATAATATTTATGCTCTTTAGGACTTTGCCGCCTTACCAACCGGAATGGGAGTTAAAGAGTGCGTTCACATCCTTCTGTCTCCTGTGCCCTGTGGGGTGCAGGTGGAATTAAACACACTCTGTGGGATAAAGACCTTTAAAGCTGATGTTTAATCTGCTCATATTTTGTCTTCTCTGCTCCCCCGCTCATCAACAGGCTAATGGAATTTTGAAATAAAATCTTTCCATTTCATTAAATTTCTTATTTTAGACTCTGTGCTTCTATGTGCAATGCTGACAGATCATGGCTGGTGGAAGGGGCCATCAGGGTGCTTTACATAGCTTCCTGAAAACATCACAGCACCCTGCCTCGGAACTCCTCTCAGGAGCGATCAGCCCTAATGCAAAAAGTGGGCTGGGTCATAGGAGGAGTTATGCAAATATATAAATGCCCAGATGTCAGTTTGGAGGAGTGGGTGTTCCTTGGCAGGCTGCATTTGCATGAAGACCAGCCTAGGTAATGCCCACATGTGATGCTCAGGTTCCATGATTGAAAGAACTGAAATCCAAGAAATAAAAGGGATGGGTGACATGCTGGCTGGGGGAGGGGGGGGGATGCTAAATGATGCTGGATACCCTCCAGTCAGAAAATGGCCATTCCCCCTTCTCACACTTGCTTGCAATTCCCGAATGTCAAAATGACAGCCAAGAGCTAAATGATCTAAAAACTTTCTGACAGTGTTTATAAACATTGATCAGAGAAGGAGATAGAGAGATACAAAGTAACATTGTTTATAAACATTGATCAGAGGGAGATAGAGAGATACAAAGTCACATTGTTTATAAACATTGATCAGAGGGAGATAGAGAGATACAAAGTAACATTGTTTATTGTGACGGACTGAACCGTCACTGGGGCTGCTGGAGGAGCCTGAGGGCTAGCCTCCTTCCTACAGACCACGGACCTAGGACTATAGCGATTTATTAGCCCAGAGAACTTTGTGTGCTGTGTGTATTCCCAGTGTAATATTTCATCTAGAGAGAGAACTTGTCACTATTTGATGTGAACCATTCTTCTAAAGGCAGCAGGCTGTCTGGAGTGACCATTGTTTGCCATGATGGGATTAAGCTCCTCTCTAATTAAGGACATTCATACCAAAGAGTGTCTGGGCTTCAAAGACTTCTAATGCGGCACCTAGCTGTCTGGGGGAGGGGACACACTGCACTCTAATCTGATCCTGTCAGGTATAAACTCTGTGTGCTTCCCTCAATAAAGCTGATCTTGGTTTCCACCTCAACATTGGTGTCGTCTAATGCTTGAGGGGTTAGCGTTCTGTCCTAATATATTGGTTCTGTCCAATAATTAGGCAGGTTTGGGCTAAGAACACTGGGATTCGGGTTCCAGCAGAGACGAAGCTGATTTATGACGGAGGTACCCAGTCGGGGTACCAGGAGGTCCGTCACATTTATAAACATTGATCAGAGGGAGATAGAGAGATACAAAGTAACATTGTTTATAAACATTGATCAGAGGGGAGATAGAGAGATACAAAGTAACATTGTTTATAAACATTGATCAGAGGGAGATAGAGAGATACAAAGTAACATTGTTTATACACATTGATCAGAGGGAGATAGAGAGATACAATGTAACATTGCTGTCACAGCGGCCGGTTGGAAGGATCGGGTGAGTACAACTTTGTTATTTTTTACCCCTTGCAGCACGGGAGTCGCCCCTCTGTAAGGGTTAATACAATTGTGATCTCTTCTTTAAGTGTTAAAGGAGAACTATGAGGTGAGTGATTTTCACTCAACCTCATAGTTCGAGCTGACGTGTCACATGTCGGCGCAATAGATCAGGAAGTGAGCGAACACATACTGTTGCTCGCCCACTTCTCGATCCTGTACCTGCAGAGAGCCGTGACTGTCACTCATGGCTCCCTGCAGGGATTATCCCCCTCCCCTGTCTGATCCTCCAGCACTGACTGGCAGAACTGATAGGGGGCGGGTACATCTGGCTCTGCCTCTAGATAGGCAGATCCAGCTGTCACTCATGCAGCTGGGTGGATCTCAACAGCATTGTCGAGATCCGTCCCGGCTGCGGCGTCTCAGTATACGGCGAGCTGTAGCTCACCATATAGTGAGCTTTGGGTGATGGGAGGACGCTAGTATATGTCCTCCCGTGACCCTTAGGAGAACTATGGGGAAAAACACTGACCCCAAAGTTCTCCTTTAACAAAGTTACTGCCAAATAATCCGCAGAAGTATACAAATCGCTCTGGTCCACAAGGGCCGTGTACAGGTATTACAGCTGAACTGGTTATATGTAGTTTCGAATGTTGGCCAACACTTTTTTTTGTTTCTTTTTGCTTTTTTTTTCTAATGTTTATTATTCCATTATTATTATTTTTTATTTTCTTGCCTCCTCTGTACGGGGAATTGAATTGCTGCAGTTTTGTAGTTTCTCCAAACTTTTAATAAATTATCTCTGGATCCGGCATAGCGTTAGATTGGTGTTTCTGACATAATTCAGTAGAGACGGCGTATGGAGGTAAACAATCTCAGCCCCGGATATAGTCTGTCAGTATTCTGCTTTGAGATGATGATAGTGTGCTGTATACTATCATGGAGCCTATGTGAGCGTATATCTGTACGGCCCAAGAGGGGCACCACAGTCATTCTCTGCTTTCCGATAGTACCGAGTAATTTGATAAGGGAAACACACGGCGGTCTCACCATCTCATCATAATCTATACTTTTTATTTTTTTTTCTTTATTTCTTTTAACAGTTACTGCAGGGAAAACAAGCGCGCTGTTTTTCCAGGCATCTTAAATCGATGCGAAGTACGGTATATGTACACACAATCAATAAAACCACAAGCTTTAAAGGATAAGAGCTCTTTATCACAAAGTGCGTTTTTCCTTTTTGCCCGCATTCCCTGACCTAACCTCTCCTCCCCCTTCACAGATGCATACTTACCTCAATCTGATGACCGCTGTTCTGCTGTTTGCTTACATCCACTGTCTTGGTCATGCCTGCCTATTACATCCCCATACACTAATCAGCCATAACATTATGACCACTCGCCTAATATTGAGTAGGTCCCCCATTTCCTTACCCTATCGAATGTCCACTAGACCTCTGAAGGTGTGCTGTGATATCTGGCACCAAGCCGTCGGTAGCAGATCCTCTAAGTCCTGTCAGTTGCAAGGTGGGACCTCCATGGATCGGACTTGTTTTTCCAGCACATCCCACAGATGCTCGATTGGATTGAGATCTGGAGAATTTGGAGGCCAAGTCAACCCCTCAAACTCCTTGTGTTACTCAAACCATTCAGTGTGGCAGGGCGCATTATCGTGCTGAAAGAGGCCACTGCCATCAGGGAATACCGTTTCCATAAAAGAGTGTACTTAGTCAGGAACAATGTTTAGATCGGTGGTACGTGTCAGAGTAACATCCACATGAATGGCAGGACCCGAGGTTTCCCAGCAACATCATGCTGAGCATCATACAGAGCATCATACTGCCTCCACTGGCTTGCCTTCTACCCATAGTGCATCCTTGTGCCATCTCTTCCCCAGGATTCATCTGACCAAGCCACCTTCTTCCATTGCCCTGTGGTCTGATACTCACCTGACCATTGTAGGCACTTTTGGTGGTGGTCACGGGTCAGCATGGGCATTCTGACCGGTCACAGCCCCCATACACAACAAACTACTTCAGCAATTTGAGATACAATAGTTGTTATATTGGATGGGACTACACAGGCCAGCCTTCCCTCCCCTTGTGCATCAATGAGACTTGGCCGCTCATGACCCTGTTACTGGCTTTCCTTCCTTGGACCACTCTTGGTAGGTCCTGACCACTGCAGACCTGGAACATCCCACAAGACCTGCAGTTTTGGAGTTCCTCTGACCCAGTCGTTTAGCCATCACAATTTGGTCCTTGAAAGAGTCGCTCAAATCCTTACACTTTTCTGCTTCTAGCATATCAACTTTATATCCCCCCCCCCCACTTCCAGGTGTCATTGTAATATATCCCCCCACTTCCAGGTGCCTTTCTAAAGAGATAAACAGCAGCTGTCCGATGGAGATAAGTATGCATTTGTAAAGAGAGGAAGGTGGTAGGTAAACCTGAAGCTTTCATTAAAATAATTCCTGGTGATCAGGACATGAAGGTCCTTGCTCAAACACTTCCTGTTATTGGGTGACAGCGCTCTCTCCCTAGCTCCTAACTGTGTTTCGGAGTTGTCACGCTATCACATAAACTTCTGATGGAAACTACAAGTGGCTGGTTCAACACGCATAGCAAAGGCATGGCCCGCTGTTGTCACCATCAGGGAACCCGTTCTGGGATATGCCATGCAGCCATCATTGGAGTGCATATGTATAGGAAGTCGCTGCAGGAGATCAGTAGCACCCACATGCAACAAAGGATCAAAAAAGGTAAAAAGTATGTAAAACAATGCTTGCATTTTGCCTTTTTATCCTCCTTTGGATAAGACATTAGATAGAAATTGCAGGTCTTACAATGTGCCCACATAACTGTCACTCCTACAAGTAAGTTGGGATGAGCTCAGGATCGGACCCGCACTTGGTCTGAACCTAAACTCCTCCAAACAAGAAAGTGCCATGGGCACTTCTACCCAATCAGCTGCAGGCCCATTCTTTCACCCCCCTGCAAATGTATGTAAACAAAGGGACGGGATCCTTGTGTTAAAGCGATTTTCCTTCTTATGGCAGCATAGCCATATTAGTTTACCAAATATAGGCTTGTATCTATATAAGGTCAATGAGCTCATCCTTGCTAGTAAGCTTTCTTTCTTTCCTTACTGTTGATTTTGAACAACCTCTTGCTGAGCTTGTGCTCACCAGCTCACCACAAGTACAGTTCTATACACCAGCAGGAGCTGTACTTTCTGGCAAAATTAAAACCTGGGTGAAGAAATTTACCAATTAAATGACCCCCATGACAGTGGTAAACAGCTCCCAAGCCCTATAGAGCTAATAAGATTATGGCGCCCAGGGTTCAGCTGTAAAACATGTTGTTGTAGCTCTCATGCTTTTTCCTGCATGCTGTTGCATATTTTCATGATGGAATTTCATAGCTAGGTGTGTAGATTCTCCCTTTAGCAGGCAACACTATTGGCATTCTTGCTGAGTAGCAACTGAGATTAAATTAGTTGAAGAATAAACCAGTTGGACATTTTATTGCATGGAGTGAATCCTTATCAGTCTCTAGTGACCCACAATTTTGGTATCGAGACAAAAGAATATTCAATCGTCTCCATAGACATGGAATGGTTGTCATGTGACCCTGCTGGCTATAAGTGGTTAATATCAAATATATATGCAGTATAGAAACCGTTCATATCTATATGATTTAAAAAAATGATATCCATGAACGTATGCTTTGAGTTCACTGGATACTTAGGGTTAAGGTTCAGCCATGATGAAGGGGGATTTTTGGCCTCTAAAATGCATTGGGTGCCCTTTGCTTTTATGTTGTTTTGTGTGAATAAAATATAGGCATTTGGGCTCTTGAGATGATCGCACGGGGCTCTTTTTTGGCTCCTCTATTCACAAACACCTCACTTTGGGTGACCCCTATCTTAATTTTTTTTTTGGTGGGGGGGGTTTCTGCTTTGTGGAGATCTGCTGAATCCAAGCCATTTGTATCAACCAATGACTCCTTATGGATATGGATCCAGTGGCTCACCCCCAGTTTCAGCCTTTTTCTTGGTCCTGTACATAACTTATACATACAATTTAAAAAAAAACACAAGGCACAAATGCCCCTGGGATCAGATTTTTTCAATTCGCAGTGAATTTGCCTCCTCCCATGCGCGTTTACTGACCACAAAAATGAAAAGGTAATGTGAGAACCGGGATGACAAAACACATAAACAAAGTGACTGTAAGTAACTAAATATGCAAAGTCTTGGCCGGCCGGGGATTCTAGTAATTGTTTCTGTGATGACTAATCATCCGAGGAGAGAGTTTATTTTTAATCCAGATAAAATAGTGAAAACATGGAGACGCTTCCTAAGAAGCAAATGATGGGGGACAAATTGCCGGAAATGAACTGCGATATCAAAACATCGAATATGTAGATTTGTATTGGAAACAGAAATTGTACAAAAAAAGTTTCAGGATTGGTTAACATTTGGGTGTCCCGGAACCACACGATTGCCGCATGGCCCCGTTGATGTCAATGGGGTCATATCCACGCTGCAAAAGGGCTCACATACCTTTTTGTGCTGCGCGCGACCTGCGGTTATTTGCGGCCCCGATTGCACCGAGACACACAACTGCGTGAATTGCTAGCTGCGATTGGGGTGTCATTAGAAATGAATGGCTGTTTACGCTTGTGCACGATTCCGGGATCGCGAGGTCATAATGCACAATCCTGATCAAGTGTGAAACGGGCCTTAACCAGAAACGTCAGTCAGGTGCCCAATTTTGGAGACCTCACTTCAACTGAAAGATGGAAGGAGTCCAGAGACGGGCAACAAAAATGGTGAAAGGTGTGAGGGATAATCAGGAGACAATGTGGGAACCTATGTGTCCACTCTGGAGGAAAGAAGGGAAAGGATGGACATAGCTGAAAACTTTTAAATACTCAAAGGGTGTGAATAAGATTTAGGGGGGCAGGATTTCCAATATGGAGACCAAGAACACAGGGACATGACCTCAGACTATCAGATGGAAAGTTTAAAACTAACCTTAGAAAGTAATATTTTACCAGCAGAGGTAGCGACAGCATGTGATCTATACTGAATAAGGTTGAAAAATTATTAAATAAATAAATAAAAAAGAGGCTGTGATGGACCAATTGGCCTTTTACTTCGTCACGCCCACTCTTTTTCACCGTTCTATTAGGTGAAATTCTTCAGTAAACTTCCCGAGGTCATGTTATGTTTTCGTCCAAGATTGACCCAGCTTTCACCGAAGATTGACCCCTTTTTCTAATGGGCTTCAAATGGAGTTAATGTGAGTCCTAAGTGCCCAAGTGTATCTCTATCCATTTGTTTCTATTTTTGGTGAGACAGGGGATGTGAAGAACAGTGATGTGATTGGTCGAATAGAGAAAGACAAGCACTGCACAGATCTGGAAGAAATACACAAAGCTCACCAAGATTCAAGTAAGAATACACACGCCTTTTTGTATTTAAACAAAGTTTCTTTATCCCGGAGTTCAGCTTCAGTCCAAAACAGAAAAACATGACTTTAGATACACTTTAGTAATTGAATGAAGCACTGCAGCTGAATAGTATACAGCTTGTAACAAAGGTTCGGCATTAGAAATAAGTAGTGTCTTGCCTTGATGCAGGCTGTCCTCTTATCCACATAAAATATGGGGCACAGAGAAGAAATAGTTCCCTTGTTACATGTCATAGACATTGGACAGATTTATAAAGATCCTGACCTTAATGACACACTCTATATTCAGTGCTGGTCAGCATATTCTGCACTTCACACCTCTCTTACACTAACTAAATGCTTGGCTGGTGAATTCCAACACACTATCGGTCGATACTGCCAGATAATGGGACGTCAGTCTGCTAAAAACAGGCATCGTGTCAGCGGGAAAGTGCCGGTAAATCTGCTGAACAATTTTCATATTGTATGAACAGTGCTAATTTCATCCACACGCATGCAGACGTTCCCCATCTGTACAAAACTTGAGACGTCAGACAATGGTTGGATGTCCTAGCAGGATTCAAGTGTCTCTTGGTCCAGGTTTAGCTATAACCAGGAATGCGTGGGTCCTATGAGCAAGTCTGTTTAGGCCAGCCAGAACGGTGGAGCTGCCAAGAGTTCCATGGTCATCCTCATCACAGTAATCAGTCAAGGTCTGACCTGGCCCCAGTTGTTTTCTGTTAAAGATCTGATGGTTGTGGCGATTGTTCTCCAAATGTACACCTCCTTTTTACTTTTGTTTTCCATTTTTTCTTTGTATTTGTTTTTGGAAAAAAACAGTAAAAAACTATCTGATTTAATAAAAAAGTTCTGATCACAGTTGGCTTATCAGGGACCTGTACAGTGGAAATGGTGTCCAAAAGAGTCAAGCAGAGGGCAAGTGACTAGTCACCTTTATGGCCTGCAGTCTCCCTGCAGCTGATCTTTTTCCTATTACTGACTTTCCATTCCATGTTCTGCACCTCTATGTGGAGGTGGCCATCGTGGTAGAGGAGCAGGGCTTTGCTTCTCATGTCAGAGCTGCCCCCAATGACTGGTGGGGTAATATTTAAAAAGCAACAGGACAGGTGGAGGAGGCACAGATCAACAGAATAAAATAAACAGAAGCAGGGAGATCCTTGCACTGCAGGTCTTCAGTTACAGCTTCCTCTCCAGCAAGGAGAACAGTGAGCAGAATAGTAGTGACATTACACTGCAGATGTACAGCTATGAGGCTCAGGAGTACCTAGGCACAGCTACATTTCAGGAGGAGTTCAAGACAGTTTTCTCAAGGTAATTCCTAGGCACAATTAACATTTCTAGATGATCCCTATATAATAGGTCCACAATAAGGATTCATACCACGGGTTATGTTAAGAGGGGAGGTTGTGAAAGAGAACTTTAAGATTTTTACTTCTTCTCTGTTTCCGAAGCTGTGAACCAAAAACGATAATTGCAGGCAGTGGTATCCCCAGCCTTTTTGTCGCCTGAGGTGGCCAGCCATGGGTTGGGGGTGAGGCAGTGGTGGAGTGACGCCACTTTCTGCAGGCTCTACATCTCCCGTCGCGGCTCAGTGTCCCACCCAGCTCCTGGCAACCAGTGATGTCACCTTCTGCAAGCTCTGCAACTCTTTGCCCATCTTGGTGTCCCGCCCAGCTCCTAGAAACCAATGCAGTCACTGGTTGCCAGGAGCTGGAAGGGGCACCGGCCAGAGCATCCTAGGTTGACAAAAGCTAAGCGTGGAGATGTGTTTGGCCCTTACACATCCTCTTGCTCTTAGCAACCTGGGATACTCTGGCTAGAAAGGGGCTGGCAGGCGTACTTAAAACATGTGCAGCAGAGCAGCCATGCCACTCTGCCCGCCACTCCCCCACATGACCCAATCATATGGCCCCTGAGGCAATAGCCTCAAGCTGCCTCATTAAAGGGACAGCCTTGGTTGCAGGGCTCCCGGAGCCAAAAGCTAACTTTTGCTTTCATCATGCTGCCCCAATCTGCTATGGCGGCCCCCACAGCATCGGGTCTATACACATCCCTGCCTCTATGTGACATTGCTCATGCTTGGCAGTGGGCATGCTGGCAAAGAGCAGAGCATTGTGAGAAGGAGGAGGATACGCATATGCTTCATACCAGAAGTACCTAATGCCATTTTTTTGCACGCTGTATATCATCACAGGAAGCTTTAAATATGCATATTGTCACCAACTGTATTGTCTGTCCATTTCCAAAGCACATTTCAGCTCTGCCCTTAATCGAACGGAGAAAAAAAAATCTGCGTTATAAAATATGAGTATTGACTTTATACTGCTTAGTAAGCATCTCATTATGAAATCCCATTTCACGACTGGAAAGAGCAAAGCGTATAGAAGATATTTTCTATGTGCTCATATTTCCTTTAACGTTTCTGCCGGGGAAGGAAATAGCCACCGTGGAATTAAGTATGTGGGGACTGCGGTAGGGAGAGCAGCGCTCCTTCACCCCCCCCCCCCCCCCCCCCCCCGCCCCCCATAAAAATTTCTCCCCTCCCTAATATTCTCACCTTCCCAACTAGATTCTTTAGTTCACATTAAAGGGAACACGCATGATGAGTAAGACTTGCGATAGCTGTGCTAGATAAGGGGAGCTTGTCAATAGAGTTATACAGAGCCAAAGGTCACTCAGGTGAATCTTGTATTGATTTTTTTGGATGGTTATTCCTTAATCAATGCTCAAGCTTTATTCTACATAAGTCATTGCAGTCAGTGGCTGAATATTCACTCCCTACTCATTTTTTTTAATGTGCTGCAGCCCAAGTTCACAGTTACATAGCTGTATACAGTAAAGCTAACTAGGATGTGTTATTATTTACTTGCAAGAATGGATACAGAGGGTAGTGATAAATGGGTCACTCTCTAATTGGGCAAAGGTGGGGAGTGGGGTTCCCCAGGGTTCAGTCTTGGGCCCGATCCTGTTCATCTTATTCATTCACGACATAGAGATTGGACTAAACAGCTCAATTTCGGTTTTGGCGGACGATCCTAAACTCTGCAGAGCAGTAAATGCTGAACAGGAGATATTCGCACTACAACAGGACCTAAATAAAATTGAGTCTTGTACCATGGGCTACAAGATGGCAAATGTGATTTAATTTTGGAAAAGGTAAGGTTATGCACATGGGAGCAAAGAACGTGGGCGCAGACTACCACTTGGGGACTGGTTTGAACAAGTGGAAAGCACACTATAGCCTGCACCCAGAGTGTGGACTGACTGCAACTGAAGCTCTTTTGGATACTACTTGGGGGGTGCTGCATTAGGGGAGTCAGACATGGAAAGAGACCTGGGGGTCCTCATAGACCACAGATTTGGCAATAGTAAGCAATGCCAAGCAGCAGCTAGTCAAGCTAACAAGATACTGGAGTGTAATAAAAGTGGGATTGTAGCAAGGGATCAAAGAGTAATACTTCCACTTTATAAATCACTAGTTCGGCCCCTTCATGAGTATGCGGTACAGTTCTGGTCCCCGACTCTCAGGAGGGATGTCCTGGAAGTGGAGAAAGTTCAGAGAAAGTTCAGAGAAAGGCTACAAAATGAATTAAAGGGATTGAAGGCCTGAGTTATGAACACCACATTCAAAATCTTAACTTATTCACATTAGAAAAGAGGTGATTAAGAGGGGGACCTTAAGTCTTCAAAATCATCAATGGGGACCCCAATATTAGGAACAACTCTTCAAACTGTATTGAGAACCCGGGGACACAACAAGAGGTTAGAAGAGAGGGGTTCAATCTTTGAATTTGTAAGGAGCATTTTACTGTGAGAGTTTGGAACTCCCTCCCACAGGCGGTGGTATCTGCTGATAACATTGTTAAATTCAAGAAACTTCTGGATGAGTTTCTTCTTTCGCAGAATCTAGAGGGATATGGGAAGAGTTAGAGCCAGATAAATATACACACACATTCTCACATACATAGGTTGAACTGGATGGACCCTTGTCTTTATTCAACCTCACCTACTATGAATTATTTTCCTATGAAAGCAGGAGTACTAGGCTTTGTGTTGGGCTGTAAGATCACCTTAGAGTCCAGATATCTCCTCCCTGAGCTCAGGGCTGATTACAGACCTTTAAAAACTGCCGAATAATACAGTTGCAATTAGGATTGCACTAATGTACACTAAAGCAAACTAAAGTGTTTTGTTAACTGACACTCCTACAGCAGTTCAATCATTGTGTCATCAACCCTGAGCTCAGGCCGTAGACAGGCCAGCCTTCATGGGGTTGACAATGTCTGCTTTGCCTGGAGAGAATACAAGTGAATAACGGAAAACACACCTATCCCTGAGAGATAAGGCTACATATTAAACAACTTAATGTGCTTGTATAGACAAGTTGTTATAATAGTGAAGCCTTATCTCAGTTTTGGATAGAGTATGCAAGAATTAGACTTCCTGCCAAATTTGTTATTGCTGTGTCCTCACTGTAGAGATTCACCCTCTCTAATTGTCTATTGTCACCGAGATAGAAAGTTATGAGGAAAGCCATCATTTTACATGTTCCATATTGACCACCTATGTAAGAGGGACTGTTATTGGAGCTCCCCACTCCCCAGCTTTTTTGGGTGTCACCATTACAGCCAATGCATGACTTATCGCCCTATCATCACTGACTACACCCACTTTTATAGGCCATGTCCCTGTAAAATTGTGCCCCTCAACCCCGCCTCCCTCTTTCCTTTCTGATTTTTTTTTCTATGTTTTTAAAGTAGATCGCCTCTCTGGGGTTGGCTATCCCTGCTTTAAATGCATCATCAGCATGTTTACTTTTTCTGTCTCCTAAGGCATTGGCGCAGGTATGTACCCACCCCCCGCCAAAATGACACATCGCCTAGAACGCTGCCATTACAAAATTAGCAATCTGCTGATCAATGGGGCGGATAGGGTAGGAGCGTCACCCCCATACCCCAGTCATAAGTCTGCACCTACGCGTTTTCCTGAGGTCAGGACCGGCTAGGAACAGATGTTCCTTGTAATAGAATTTGGGAGAAGTGAAGGAGAGGGAGGAATTGATGCTGATTAAAGTAGAAGTAAAGAGAAATATGAATTAATGAAAATACTGAAACATATGCAGTTCGAGGAACATGCGCGTGCCAAGTTGCTCTGTCTGAGGATAAGTTCCATCAATTATCTTGTAACAGAGAAATAAATGGAGTTATATTTAGCTAGACAGCTCTGGCTGCGGATGTAAATTAAACTGTGTCATTAAAACGGTCCTCTTCATCACCTTTCTAATAAACCGTTAGAATATATAACACTGTTCTTTTATTATTTCGAGCAGATACATTAAAAAAAGATATTAATCATTGCTCATATTAGCCCTCAATATCCACTAAATATTTATCCCTGCTTGTCTTTGCCAGTTTTTTTTTTTTTAATTATACTATTGCTATCATTAAATTATTTAAACCTATTTAATTTTAATAACGACAAAAAAAAACAACAATTTATGTGGAAAAAAAAACATACGCATTTTACATTTTTTTCTATTTTTAATTGCTTGAGCTTTCACACATGTGTACCGTGCATACATCAGCACAATTTTTACATTTCAGCTGTTAATCGGCGATAATGTTGCCATTACTTAAAACGGAACTCCGGGCACAAGTGTTCTTAACCCTTACAGTGGGGCTACCCCCACACTGTAAGGGTTAAAGTGACATTAAACCCTCAGATTTTTTAACATAAAACAATACTGTAATGTGCGCCTTACTGTAATCCATGGTTGTTTCCCTTCTCTTTGCTGCTCTTCCTTTTAAATCTGTATCTGTTCTCATGCTGGGCAGAACTTCTGTTTTGCAGCAGACTGCCTTGTCTCTGGAATGGCTACATGGTGTCTGTGTGAAGGTTCACAACCTGAGTCAGCACTACAGGAAGAGGCACTCAGCTGAAAAGGGAAGTTCTCCCCCAGCATGAGAAGACATGAGGATTTAAAAGGAAGAGCAGCAAAGAGAAGGGAAACAACCATGGATTACCGTAAGGCGCACATTACAGTATTGGTTTATGTTAAAAAATCTGAGGGTTTAATGTCCCTTTAAGTACTCGTTTTAGTCTAGATGCTTAAAAAAAAATTATACTTTACCAATACTCAGGGCCGCGCTTCCCACTCCGCCACGGCGGTCTAAGGTCCCGTGAGTCATCGCATTCTATACACTGCGTAAAGGATATGAAGATGCCGGGGGACATACCATTGCTGTAGCGGAGGATGAGACAGGTGGAAGGGACCGATCTAAGAGCAAGCTAGCTCGGGGGATCGGGTGAGTATAGCTTTGTTATTTCTGAAACATGATGTGGTGTTGACATTGTCCTTCCTTCTGGAGGGGGGCTACTTTTGTTCCCCATGGTCCCTGTGTGTGTTGTAAAGTAGTCACCGCTCCAAGCTCACTCCTGTGATGGATTACAATCTCATGTTTCGTTTAATAATTTGTATAGAGATTGTAGTCCATCACTGGAGTGATCTTGGAGCGGTGGCTACTCTACAACACACACAGGGTCCATGGGTAACAGGCGTAGCCCCCCTCCAGAAGGAAGGACAGCGTCAGCACCAATTCAGAGATGATTGGAGGATCTACAGCCGAGTGATACACAAATAAGATACATTGTTGTTCATAGTTGGAGGACTTGAATGTATTTTTAAGATTTAACCCCTGATTTTACTGTCACTTCTCTACCAGAATTTTATGTCTGTGCCTCCCATGAGAGCAATTTTCCCTCACTTCCTGTCCTGGTGAGAGGTGTCAGGCAGAACAGGAAGAGAAACCTCAATGGGATGCAAACATCAATAGCTCTAACTAGGGGTGCACCGATACCAAGTACCGTACTCTGTACAAGTACAGATACTTTTCCAGCTCCAAGACTAGACTAGAGAAAAATTCCAAAGTTAGGAGGCAGCTGCTATTTGTATGGAGCACACGGAGCTCCCGGGATTTGTACATCTCTGTTTTAATGTATGATTTTGTTTTTATAAACATATATTAGGGATGTACCGATACCAGTTTTGCGAGTACAAGTACTGATACTTGCCCAAGTACTCACAGATACGAGTACTGATACATTTTTGTTTATCGTCATGTGACAAGTTTTTCTAAAACAATACAGACTAATGATTTCAGGACAGTGGTGGAGCGCCAGGTCCCAGGTCCCAAGTATCGGCATTGGTACTCGAAAAGTATTGGTGCATCCCTAGCTCTAACCCTACCACATTCTATCCAAAACTGAGATTTTTCGAACACTTGGAAGACAATGGTCAGCTATTTTAGGTAGAATTGTTGCTCAGCGGAATTCCTAGCAGTTCTGCAGCCTCAGCCTTCCTCGTGTATCTGTTTCTCCCCGGGTAAGTGACACGAGGCCGGAGGTCAGCGTGAATAAATAACAGCACGATTCATCCCCCATTACATGGGATCTGAGGGACGACCGGTCTGATCTGAGACATCGAAGCGCGCGGCGGGTAACGGACTGCTTATCAGCGCTCTGTCACAGTGCGGACTCAGCAGTCCCCGCAGGCGACACTTTTACAGTTTAAATGATGAGAGCTGAAACAAAATCCATTTCGGGCTGTACAGCAGTAAAAATCTTCTCAACGATATCTCGGGGAGATGACATTTTATCTAATATTTACTGCCTGATTTTTCGAATGGTGAAGCAGTTTGGTTAACCAAGTGAAACGCCTTTCGGAACTGCAGACCTCCAGATCTTGGCAGGGTATGAGTGGATGTGTGCGCGCGTGTAGCACATGGGTGCATTGAGGGAAAAAAAAAGCTTTTCTAAAGGGGGTATGGGTACCACTTTATATTATGTGTGGGCAAAGGCGGGCAGATTAAACATTGGTGGAGAAGACCTTCCTAAAACGGAAGAGCATTTATCAATGTCTCTTGGGATGTGGTCAACAGAGAGAAGTGGTGAATGTGCAGGCGACTACGAACTTGTCTCTTCTTAGTGAGGGAAGGTCTAAATGGCTTGACCCTCAACTCCTCACCATCGCCAAGAATTAAATTCCACTGTGTGTGGCTGAGCTTTTGAATAGCATACTTGCATATTATGGCACACTTGCCTGTCAGTGTGCTCTCCACCAGAAGTGACATGTCCATCCTCAAGTGGCTGCTCCTTCTGATACTACCATTGGATTCAACCATTGAATGGCCAACCCCTGCATGCATCAACCCCGGCACCCGGTTCTACTTTTGGCATGCAGAGAATGAGCTAGGATAAGAGAATTGCTAGGAGCCTCGCGAAAGACTTTGCATGTCTCTTACGCAACAAAAACCTCTAACTTCTAGTAATGTTTCAAAATTGGAAGTTGTTTTGGCTTTAGGTCATCCATTTGCTTTGGGACCAGGCCATTCATGGCCAAACTTTTGAATGACTAACACACAATTACGGTATATGGGCGACCAATATGGGCATCTAACCCTTGGCAATTTTTCAAAGTTGGGCATTGGTTCGGGTTTAGGTCATCCATTTGCTTTGGGACCAGACCATATACGGCCAAAGTTTTCAATGACTGTCACACAGTTACGGTATATGGGCAACTAATATGAGCATCTAACCCGTGGCAATTTTTCAAAATTGGATGTTGGTTCAGCTTTGGGCTGTCCATTTGGATTGGCCATTTATGGCCAGACTTTTGAATGACTATCACACAATTACTGTATGTGGGCAGCAGTGAAACTGGGGCATGTAGTCAAACAGAAGGCATCCCATGTAGTTGGAAGGCTTTTGTTAGTCGGTCTTCAGAATTTGATAGTATATAGTAATTCGGCAGTCAAATTTGCATTTTCTCTTTTTTTTTTCTCTTCAGTATATAAATCTTTATTAAAACTTTTCAAGCATTTTCTCTTTATCTAGAGTATTGTTTTGAAAGGAGTGTATTTAGGGTAGTTTAGTTTATTTCATTTAGTGTTCTTTATATTTGCTTTTTTGCTTGATTGATTTTTGTGTATTTTCTCTTTTAATATGTTATTTGACCTTTTTGTACATAATATAATGAGGCTAATGAGGGGCTCCTAGGGTCCAGGTAAGTTGAAAGGAGCTTCTATAATGGCCAGGAGCCATTTAATGCCCATTCTACCTTACAAACCCACCAAGGACACTTTAATTTCACCTTCCCCATTGATTCCAATGAATTTAGCCACAATGGTTTTTGCTGAAATTTCAGGAAAAGGAAAACTTTCCTCAATTTTGCTCAGCCCCAGTTGTAATATTTGAAATCAAGTTGAAATCTTAGATGCACAACTTACATACTTACCAACATTTTGATTCCTGGACACTGTTAAACACGGCTATGGTCCACATCTCGTTTGATAACTTTACAGGTAGGCGAGCCCAAATCACGCCCACTTTACAATTGGTCTTGCCCAGACCCCCGCCTCTAAATACATGGTCACTTAACAGGTTGGTCCAACCCAGACCCCACCTCTAGATATGCAGGGATTGCTCATTCATGGCCCTGATCTCTTCAATTACCATGCATGTACAGTAACTGAAGGTTGTTGCTCTGGGGAATGCTCTCGGAATACCCGAACAGCTCCTACATCTGATCGGATGCATGTGCTCATCAGACTAAAATTTTTGGACCCGCTCCTTCAACAAAAGTCAGTTGAATAATTTACTTTGTGGTCAACAGGACTACCCATGCCTTGGATTTCAGCCAGTTCAGCAAGCATCAGCCAGCATTTGAGCAGTGTCTAGCCATCCTAAGAGTAGGGGTGCACCCCCTCTATCTCCCCTAGTGGAGACAAATTGTCATTAGTGGAGACAGACTAGGGGATTAGATCAGTGGAGACTATTGGAGACAGAGTGTCATTGGTATGCAATGTTGGGTTTCCCTATCAGAAAACCCAGCAAGCCTTGCAAACTGAGTGCCATGGGTATACATTGTATAAAATATTTTTTAGTAAAATAATGAATTTTTTGAAATAATAAAACACACAAAACATCAGTTTATGGATTTGTGAGGTAAACAAAAGAAATAAAATTGACCTAAAACCTTTATGCTCTTTTATACTGCATCCCTTCAGTTGTTTTCATTGTATTATAATGATGATTCATATTACTATTATCAGGCCTCAAAATTTCCACTCGCCCCCTCGCATTTGGCGAGTGAAAATTGCGTGGGGGCAAGTGAAATGTCATCGGGGGTGGGGGGAAGGCGCCGCTGGCAGGACCAGGGGGAACCTACTGCCGCTTCTGCAGCGGCAATCGCTCGTTCAGTTATCTCTCTCTCTTCTCCTCCTCAGCCTCTGCAGCTGCAGAGCGGCGGAGGAGAAGAATCAGTTCTGTCACCGGCAGGACCAGGGGGGGTTAACTACAGCTGCTTCCATAACGGCGATCACTCGCTCGCTTTAGTTCTCTCTTCTCCTCGGCCGCACTGTAGCTGCAGCGGCCGAGGAGGAGAAGAATCAGTCCGGCTGTTTTCCCTTCTCTTCAGCTCCTTTAGCCACCTGCAGCTTTCTCCGTCCACCTCAGCTGCCATTGGCTGGGAGGAAGTCTGCAGAGTTACTATTGGCCAGCCAGAAATGTATGCAGCGGAGGTCCTGGAAAGAGAGTTTAATATCTGTACATGGAGGATATATCTCTGTATCCCTCCCCCCACCACCACCAGGAGAGGTATACGATCAGCTATGTGCACTGTAAGTCCCTGTTCTTTCTTCCTTACACCGCTTACTTCTGTACTGTGGGTTACATTACTGACCTCTGTACTGCTGACCTCTGTACTGTGCGTCACTCCGCGGGCCTCTGTACTATGCGTTGTTACCGATGTCTGTACTCTGCGTCACACCGCTGGCCGCTGTACTCTGCGTCACACCGCTGACCTGACGGAGTTAAGGCCGGGGCAGAGTAGGGATTAGGTGGGGCAACTGGTGGCGAGTAACTTTTAAGGCCCGGCTAGTAACTCAGGACTTGAAATTTTGAGCCCTGCTATTATTATTATTATTCATTTTGTTGGTATTATTGTTATTTCTATTATTATTGTTATTATTATGATTATTATTATGAATATAACTATTATTAGGGACATGCCACACAGAAGATTTCAACCTACCTATAAAATCGCTAGCCGCACATGTTCTCGCCCCGTATCTCGGGTGGGGTACCACATAAATTTGAAAAAGTATTAAATTAAGTTCCATTGGTCAAGCTACTTATGACGGGATCTGGCTGGAAGATCATGAAAAACGATTTAAGAGGCAATCAACGATGTACAGATCAATTCTATCATCTTTACCATGTCATGAGTGCCTGCCAATCATCGGCCTGCTGTGACATGTAGTCCCCCCAGCGGACCCAGGCTAGTTCTGCTTTTTTTTTTGACAACCCGTCACAAATAATCCGTGATCACCGTCATGTACAGATGTGAACCCCCGGAGTCGATAAATAAAAAGGATTACATTGCCACGGAATAGGTTTTATTATTAGAAGTTAATTGCTGGCTGCGTGGCGGGAGGGGCAGGCACAGGTCCTGTGTTAATCTCTGTGTTTTGTAGCAGCGAGCTATTTTTAGCTCCGTTATTGTAGCTAGAACAAGCTTCTCCCCGAGGACGGTGCGTGGAGCGGTGACAGCGTGTGACTTGTGGCGAACGGTGGCATTTAATATATATTCGCTCTGACTGTTGTCCGAGGGCCGCGGTACAAGGAGCTGAGATGATGTATGATGGACGGGCTGGTAACGATGCAGCCAGGCACTACATGACCAACGTAATGGTGGACGCCCATAGTGCAAAACGACCGTTCCCATCTCATTTCTCATTCTTTCTTTTTTTGTTAATATAAATTATATAAAAATCTTATAATACCTTTTCAAACATTACATTTTATTTGTCCTGATTCAGATCAAATTGAGATATTTGAGATGTTTTTGGAGCTTACAAATGCCTTTTGGTTTGATTTGTTTAAACATCGAGGCACAATTAATATTTAAAGGATAATTCCACTTGTATACACTCTTTTGCCAAAGTTGTTTACCTGGTTACCTGCCAGTAACACACTTCCTGTCCTAAAGTGACAACGCTCAACCACTGTACTGCATCTCGGGAGGAGTAGCATGGTCACTCTAGGACATTAAGTGTATTGATACTACGGGGGTGTTATGTAGTCCTCAGAGAGATAGCTGTGTTTAGAAAGTCAAGTTACTCTGGTCAGTTACCATTAGACTGACTTCAAATTGTGTTGGAAATGGTGTACACTGATAACATATTGATAAAAGCTGGGCCAATCCTTTAATGAGACAGCCTGAGGCTGTTGCCTCAGACGGCATCTCATTGGGTCACATGGGGGGGGGGGATGATACAGCAAAGCATCATGTCTGTTCTACTGCACAATGTTTGCAGCGTGCCGGCTGCTTCCTTTACGGCCAGAGTGACCCAGGTTGCTAAGAGCCAGACAAGATATTTGTACATGCCATACGCACCTCCTGGCCCAGCTCTTAGCTGGCATCCCGCTCAGGCCAGCATCCCGCCCAGCTCCTGGCAAACAGTGATGTCACCAGGATAAATATAATTGATGTTACTGGTTGCCAGGAGCTCAGCGTGATGCCGGCACTTCCTGGCGTCACTGGTTGTTAGGAGCTGGGTGGGACTGTGGCCAGAGCATCTCAAGTTGTTAAGAGCCGGGCAGCAAGTGCAGAGCCGGCAGAGGGCCAGTGTCACTCTCTTGTCTCTTGCCTCTGTCTCCTCTACTACCTCCCACTGCTCTGAATGCATGCACCACTCCCCCCACCTCCCGCCTCAGGGACATCCCTGGGTAAGGAGAATAACGGTGACATAATAATAACAACTTTCTTGGAATTTAAAAATAAATATTATTCTAGTGCGTTGTAATTTTTTTTTTTCTTTTAACATTTAACACTAAGAATGTGTGAATTGGTAATGTAACGGGTTCTCTGAAAGCCCGCCCACCGATACTTTCCCTGCGCTCTCCTACTGCGGAACCCTCATGAATACCCAGTAATTCCAAGTATGGAAAAGCAATGCAATGCTAAGCAGCCAATCGCCAGGCACGAACAAGGTCACATGAGCGAACAGAGACGGTCAATACACCTGTGCAAGCTCCAATACAGACCGACAGACCCACTCTTCAAACAGATGCATGGAGACTGCTGTGTAGCAGTGGGGGCACATCTGCACTGCTGATATCTATTTATTGGGGTACAGATCCTCTTTAAAACATGCAATCTGAACAATTACTATTTTAATAATAAATTGGTGTTAAAGTTTCAGCTGAACTTTATCTGCTTATATTTTGTTTTTCCTGATTCTTCCCTCCCCCCTCTGCCATGACATACCTTAGTTTTGACTCAGTGATGTCTTTGTGCTTCACTATGCTATGTGTGTTGTCATCACTGGGTCTCTCTGCTTCTCCATACAATGCAAGCAGATCATGGCATGGTGGGAGGGGCCGGCAGCACCCTGCCTCAGTATTGTCTCAAGATCCCTCATCTCTGATGCAAGCAGTGGGAGGAGTTATACAAATATCAAAATGCCTTGAAGGGTGGAGGAGTGGGCGTTCCTAGGCAGGCATATTTACCTTAAGACTACCCTAGGTAATGCCCGCATGTGATGCTGAACCTCCATGGTTGAAAGAACTGAAATCCAATGAATGAAAGGGGTGGGACAGTCAGGCTGGGGGAGGGTCCTCCATCCAGGAAACGAGGCGGGCTCTATCTGACTTGCTGAAAAATAGAAAGCACTCAAGACCGCTGCAAGCTAGCGCCCATATTGTGTCCAAGTGAGTGCAACATTGTTATGCCATTATCCTCCCTCATCCTTTTTTTTATTGTGCTAGCTCGTGGCGCTCTTGTGTGTTTTCTATTTTTCAGCTTACTTGCAGGACACCTCCACCTGCTTACTTAAGAGCTGCATGCCATCATCCTTCCCGGACCACTCCTTACATCATCCTGAGTGCGCTCGATCTACATCGGATTTCTATGTGACTTGCTGCAGCTTCTAATGCACATTGAGAGAAGCTCGCAGTGTGAAGAGGAAGCCATTTCAGTCCAGTAGAGGAGCCGGTACAACTGTGCAAGACTAAAGAGAGGCCAGGGTTCAGCTTTGATTTTAATTTCCCCATTGACTGCAATGCAAATTTGCCAAAATTTTACCAACATTTTAACGGAAATGAGCTTTAAGCAGAAGAAGTTTTTTTTATCCCCCTGGTGCACAAGCAGTTAATCCTCCGCCTCCAATCTCTGGACTGTAATTAAGTCTAAACAGGTGCCTCTAAAATGACAAAACCGCGTCTCGTTAAGTGAAAGGAAAAATAAATGTTCAGTTATTTAGCGAGTGAATGGCAAGTCGGGTTTAACAAGAGGAGGCCGCCAAGCGTGAAAGAGCTGATTGTAGAAAACGCTTTGTTACATTTCCGAAGCCGATGAAAGTGCGTAAAAAAAAACCCACAGAAAAACACAAAGCCGCACGTCCCTCTCTGAACGTTTCGCAGCGACAACCGAGCGGATTCTGCTTTCCCGTGTTCATGCTTTTGTTTTACGGCTTCCTTCCGTTGTGCTGCAAACTAGATTTGGGAAGCGTTTTGGGGATGAGGGCTCTTCAGCTTTCCGCGGAGTCAACAAACTTATGTCAAGTACTATCACAGGAAAACTCCAAATCCCTCTAGATAATGATATGAAGGATGTGATTGCTGGACTCTTATTCATTAGAATTAAATGTTTTTTCTGATCCAAATTCTTCCAGAAATCTTGGTGAGCGTTGTGTATTTCTTCCAGATTTATGCAGTAATCCAGTGTGAGACTTGGAGCTTCCTGTAATAAAGACTGCTCACTACTGCTCTTTCTCTTTCTGCAGGGTGACTGGTCTTGTCTCCACCCCCTCCTGTAATAAAGACCAATCACTGCTGCTGTCTCTCCTTGTGCAGGGTGACTAGTCTTGTCTCCGTCCCCTCCTATAATAAAGACCAGTCACGCTATCTCTCCTTGTGCAGGGTGACTGGTCTTGTCTCCACCCCCTCCTGTAATAAAGACCAATCACTGCTGCTCTCTCTCCTTGTGCAGGGTGACTGGTCTTGTCTCCGCCCCCTCCTGTAATAAAGACCAATCACTGCTGCTATCTCTCCTTGTGCAGGGTGACTGGTCTTGTCTCCACCCCCTCCTGTAATAAAGACCAATCACTGCTGCTATCTCTCCTTGTGCAGGGTGACTAGTCTGGTCTCTGCCCCCTCCTGTAATAAAGACCGGTCACTGCCGCTCTCTCTCATTGTGCAGGGTGACTGGTCTGGTCTCCACCCCCTCATTTGGTTCTCTGCAGTCGCAGTCGGCCTGTAGTGAGTGGAGCTTGTTGAGTTACTCCCACAGCTCTGCTCTCTACACAGACTATGTACAGCACAATGATAATGTCACTGCTCAAGGTATTAACTGGATTCATTGCACACAAAATGTTTTGGTATAGAAGAATATACTGTATATATATATATAATCTGACAATACATATGGCATAGACTTAATATAGATAGATAGATAGATAGAACAGACATTGCATATAGCATAGACATAATATGCAATGAGGACAGTAGTATTTAAAGGAGAACTATGGGGTTAGGGCTTTTCCCCATAGTTCGCCTTAGGGTAACGGGAGGACACAAACTAGCGTCCTCCCGTCACCCTAGGCTCAGTATACCGCGAGCTGTAGTTTACGGTATACTGAGACGCCGCAGTTGAAGCGGATCCCGACAATTATGCCGGGATCGGCCCAGCTGCGTGAGTGACAGCTGGCTCTGCCTATCTAGAGGCAGAGCCAGCTGTACCCGCCCCCTCCCCCGTCCGTTCCGCCAGTCAGTGCTGCCGGAGCGGGGAGGGGGGAATCCAGCCCCTCCCCCTGTCACGGCGTTCGCTCACCTCCCGATCTACTGAGCCGACCTGTGACAGTCTCATTGTCACAGGTCGGCTAGAACTATGAGGTGAGTGGAAAGCTCTCACCTCATAGTTCTCCTTTAAGGACAGAACCCCCTCCAGAGCCTTACGGGATGTCTAAAGATTTCAGCAGAGAAGGAATCTCTTGCTAGTTAGACTGAATAGGAAAGGAGCTAGATGATACTGGAAGTCCTCCAGGCAGGAAATAAAGTGGGTTCTACCTGTCTTGCTGCAGCTTGTAATGCACATTGTGAGAAGCTCCCAGTGTGCAGTGACATCAGAGGAAGCCATTTCAGTCCAGAAGAGGAGCCGGTACCACTGTGCAAAGATTGAAGGGAAGGTCGGAGTTCAGCTTTAAGCGTGCCATTTATGTGTAGCTCCTGTTTATCATTATTTACTATTATTTCATTACGATGGTCCTGTGTACGTCATCTGGCTTCTGCCCTTGACCAAGCGATTGCCCTTTCTTTATATGTAAATCTGACATTTTCCCGGCGTTCATAGTGCTTCTGGAAAGTGTCTCTTCCCGGCGTCCTCTGCACTCCGCTGTCACTGATTCTTATAACACCGTCAGGGGTCGTTTGATCAGATCCGTGACATACGTCTTCCGCCATTGCCCGGACGTCTATCGCAAGTATGGACGCCACTCATTACATTCTCTATTAATAATGGATTTTATTGCTGCGCCCTCATGGAGATCACATCAGGTTGAATCTTCTGCCCTAAGAGGATGTTGGCGTCTGCAGTTATCTATTTTATGTATTATAAATTAAAAACAAACTCCAAAAATGTTTCCATGTGGCGCATGTTGTGGATTTGTTATTGTTCTTTCTATAATTGGATTGGCTTGCACTCTTGGTGCACAGAGGGATGCTTTGCATGTCTCTGCCCATTATCCTTAAAGCCTAACTCAAATGAATGCTCGTTAATAATATTCAATAATGCATAATTATCACCAGCAGTGTAAGGACCTGAAGTCCGCTATCAGCCTCTTCCAGTCCCTGTACAGCATAGCTTTGACTGAGAGAGGGAATAGCAGCACAAGGAGGCAATCAAATGTGCTGCAGTGATCATGTGCATAGGAGGAAAAAGCAGAGTGACGGAAAGATGAGTTACTCAGACTGCTGCTTCTCGTTTCACTGTCCAATGACAGTCTGGGAGAAGGTCAAGACCTGTAAGTGTTGCTTAACTGCAGCAAAAAAAACAATCAGGTCCCCTGCCAGACAGTGGGGTGTGACAGAACTTTGTATGACTGGGAACTGTTTGAACAGAAATACAGATTCTTTGACAAGCTCACATTATGTGTTTTTACCTGCCAGGAGGTGCATTGGGGGTACCATTCACAATTAATGGCAATGCGCCATTGCTCCTTGTGTGTGGTGCATTTCATTCTGCTCCCCCCATTGTGTGCACTGCTCCCCCGACATAGCTTCAATCAACTTCTCCTCCCCTGAATACTGATCTATTCAACTTCCGCTGCCATGAATATTGCCCCAACCAACTGCTTCTCCCCCTGAACACTGCTCCAATCAACTTCTCCTCCCCTGAATACTGCGCCAGTCAATTGCACCCTCCCCACCCGAACACAGCTACGATCAATTTCTCCTCTTCTAAATACTGCTCCTCCTCTACATACTGCTCCTCCCCTGAATATTGATCCAATCAATTGATCCTCCCCCTGAACACTGCTCCAATCAACTTCTCCTCTCCTGAATACTGCTCCAATCAATCCCCCCCCTGAACACAGCTCCAATACATTTCTCCTCTAAATGCTGCTCCAATCAACTGCTCCTTCACTTAATACTGCTCCACCCAATCAACTGCACCTCCCGTGACCACTGCTCCAATGAACTGATCCTTCCCTGAACAATGCTCTAATCAACCTCTTCTCCCCTGAATATTGCTCCAATCAACTGCTCTTCCTCTGAACTCTGCTCCAATCAACTGGTCCTCCCCTGAACACTTGCTCCAGTCAACTGCACCTCCCCTGAACACTGCTCCAATCAACTTCTACTCCAATAAACTTCTCCTCCCCTGAGCACTACTCCAATCAACTTCTCCTCCCCTGAGCACTACTCCAATCAACTGCTCCTCCCCTACCAACACTGCTTATCTGTCATTTTCCCCAGGTTTACATACTCATCTTCCTTTTGCTCCCAATCCATCTGGTCGCTGGGAGCAAAGTCAGGAAGTCCTGTGTAAGCTCTTACCACAACTTGGGGGTTACACAGGGCTTCTGACTCTATCTACACCAACAACAGCACGGGGTGCATGAGTGGCCAAGCAACGATGCTATCGTGCAAGAGGAAGGAGAGTGAAGTTACACTGGTGAGATCTCACTGGCACACCATTAGAGATAAGAATGAGATAGGATACTTATTGGCAACCATAGAGAAATGGACAATGGGACTACTGTGTACTCTTTCCTCGGGCAGATAGTGACAGTGACCGTCTACCCACGGAAAGGGTCCTCAGTTGCCCCAAAACATTGCTTCCTCTATGGTGGCAGCTAAGAGCTTACACGGGGCTTCCTGTCTTTGCTCCCAGGGACCAGACATATCAGGAGCAAGTGGAAGATATGTACAACTGGGAACGACGACAGATGAGCCAACTTCATGCCCTTCGTAGGCAAAGCACAGGTTCACTTTAAAAATCTTAATTTGCCTTCTCCCTGTCCACCCGCCACCAGGCAAATTTGCAGCGCGTATATTAGCAAAAGCTGGCTAATGTGGGCAAGCGTCAACCGAGGCGAATGTGTCCCCTCTTCTTTGTCTCACACATGGCCTTAGTTCCTTAGGCTGGCCATGTAGGGTAGGATAATGGAAATCCATACTGACCTTTGTGTCACCATTTTGTCCTTCTCAGCAGCCCAGCACAATAACTGCATTAGGCCGTATGAATATTTACACCAAATCCGATACTGCTGAGCCGCCATTAACGTCGTCATGAGATTACATTTTACCGAGGAAAACTGAAAAGTCTGCAGGATCTGCCGAGCCGACGCAGGAGGAGAAAGGCCGGCTAATTCGGTTATAGGGTCAGTCCACCGTAAGGGCATCTTATACGTCAAAGAGGCTTCGGCGGTGTGATTTCTGCCGGCAAATGAATTCAGCTCACCAGACTCCATCTATGAAGAATATCCAAACGCATTGAGCCTTTAAAGAGAACCAGTCGCAGTTCAGCTCATGCAAGAATTCCAACATGTCGTCTTATATAGCAACTGCACTGGGTTGCCTAAACATTTGTTTTCACCATTTTAACCCCGTATTACCGTCCCCTAGTTTGTGAGGATGACCCGTAAAAGTGACAACTGCCTGAACTCATGCAGATAGCACATGTAGTCTTCCAGCTCCCAGGTAGACATATCTCTATCAGACCCAGAGCTCTGTGATACTGTTATGCACTCTCAGATGTGAATGTCAGTCACCTCTATGCTCTGCTTCCTCTTAGTGGCAGAGAGTATAAGTCTCTGGTGGGGGTACATGAGCAGCCTCTGCTTTCTGGTGGGGTACCTGAGCAGCTTGGCTATACTCGCCTGCGGACCTACCTGAGCAGCTTGGCTATGCTCTCTGGTTGGGGAACCTGAGCAGCTTGGCTATGTTTTCTGGTGGGTTTACCTGAGCAGCTTGGTTATGCTCTCCGGTGGCGGTACTTGAGCAGTTTGGCAATGCCCTCAGGGGAAGCTACCTGACCAGCTTGGCTATGCTTTCTGATGGGGGTACCTGAGCAGCTTGACTATGCTCTCCGGTGGAGGTAACTGAGCAGCTTGGCTATGCTCTCTGGTAGGGGTACATGAGCAGCTTGGCTATGCTTTCTGGTGGGGGTACCTGAGCAGCTTGGTTATGCTCTCCGGTGGGGGTACTTTAGCAGTTTGGCAATGCCCTCAGGGGAAACTACCTGACCAGCTTGGCTATGCTTTCTGATGGGGGTACCTGAGCAGCTTGGCTATGCTCTCCTGTAGAGGTACCTGAGCAGCTTGGCTATGCTCTCTGGTAGGGGTACATGAGCAGCTTGGCTATGCTTTCTGGTGGGGGTACCTGAGCAGCTTGGCTATGCTCTCCAGTGGAGGTACCTGAGCAGCTTGGCTATGCTCTCCGGTGGAGGTACCTGAGAAGCTTAGCTATGCTCTCTGGTATGGGTACATGAGCTGCTTAGCTATGCTTTCTGGTGGGGTTACATGAAGAGCAGCTTGGTAATGCTCTCCGGTGGGGGTACTTGAGCAGTTTGGCAATGCTCCCAGGTGAATGTACCTGACCAGCTTGGCTATGCTCTCTGGTGGGGGTACCTGATCACAGAACTGACTGGACAGAATTACAAATCTTTCAGCAGGAGAGAGAGTTAACTCATGTTAGCTCTCTGGCCCGGTGTTGGCCTTTAAGTTCTTGAACAGATCTGTGTCCGTGTTTGATATGACCCCCAGGCCGGGGTGCTTGTCACAGCGGATTAGCTGCCTGCAAACCTCTGCATTTTGGGATCTCTCTATTGATGACACCACATGGAGGAAACGATTTTAACGGAGCGGAAAGTCGGTGAAGTGATCTCAACCTCACGTGAACCGCCCCGCAGATACACTTGCTGTAACTGCTTGCGTCACATTTGCCTTTGAAAGTTGGCGAGGTCCTGGTCACCCCGGGCCATGTCACCCCAGGGAAGGGAAAGTGACGCATGAGAGCAGGGAGGGAGGGTCAATGGACGTCCGGGTGTTTGGTCTATAAATGGATTTAAAGTGTATTTCCACTTTTGCAGTCAAATTTGAGAAGACCCCGCTATAGGTTTGTTATGTGGTCACCAGGCAAAGAGAAAATAATTGCAAAAAAATATTCCTGACCTTTCTAGTTGTTTCTTTGGAGCGGATTTATACATAGGACTCTACAGGCAGATTCTACTGCTTAGAATAGATGGCAATGTGCAGATAAAGTCGGCCATACACCAGCACATAGGCCATACGGCCTTGTATATCGGGACCACATGTCCCATTATGCCTTGTATGCAAAGTGCATGCTTGCGCAGTGCGCTTCTGACATGTGAGCTGCTTATTTTGTGTCCATGCATTGAGCGCCGACACGTAGTAATGCAGTCATGGCTGGGATCTCGCACGTAAGGGAGGCTATGCTGCGGCTCCAGGGGCTCCTGCAAGGCAGCATAGCGACCCTATAGAAAATGAGGGGGAGAAAATGTGTAACACACATAGACATCAACCCGGCATATATGCATGAGCCGGCCCGCTGCCCTGTGCTGAGAGTGCATTCCTTGCACAGTGACTGAGCTGTCGCTGACAGCTCCCGCTCACTGTATAAGATGAGGAGGCAGTGTGACGGACTCCCAATCATGTGATCGCAATGATGGCTTTACGTCATTGCACATAGCAGTGTAGTCTTGGCTGGGAGCATACACGTAAGGGTGTCTACACTGGTGCTCCAGGGGTCCCTGTAAGGCAGCGTAGCCACCTTATAGACAGCCAATCACAGCGATCACATGATCACTAGACCGGCAATGTGCAGATAAAGTCGGCCATACACCAGCACATAGGCCATACGGCCTTGTATATCGGGACCACATGTCCCATTATGCCTTGTATGCAAAGTGCATGCTTGCGCAGTGCGCTTCTGACATGTGAGCTGCTTATTTTGTGTCCATGCATTGAGCGCCGACACGTAGTAATGCAGTCATGGCTGGGATCTCGCACGTAAGGGAGGCTATGCTGCGGCTCCAGGGGCTCCTGCAAGGCAGCATAGCGACCCTATAGAAAATGAGGGGGAGAAAATGTGTAACACACATAGACATCAACCCGGCATATATGCATGAGCCGGCCCGCTGCCCTGTGCTGAGAGTGCATTCCTTGCACAGTGACTGAGCTGTCGCTGACAGCTCCCGCTCACTGTATAAGATGAGGAGGCAGTGTGACGGACTCCCAATCATGTGATCGCAATGATGGCTTTACGTCATTGCACATAGCAGTGTAGTCTTGGCTGGGAGCATACACGTAAGGGTGTCTACACTGGTGCTCCAGGGGTCCCTGTAAGGCAGCGTAGCCACCTTATAGACAGCCAATCACAGCGATCACATGATCACGAGACCGGCCTGCGACTATCAGTGTTAAGAACCCCTTAAAGGGCCACTTGGTCACTTGTACTGGGAGTACACTTGTGATCAAGAAATTGCGCGGCCCGCCAAATAGTCCAAGCGCAAATTTTTAATGGATTCCGCACATTCGCTGCTATAAAATAGCTGCAAACAAGCGGAATCCGTGCAGATGAACGATTTTACCACGCGGGATACGCAATTGGTATATGTGAATGGAGCCGCACACCTTACCTGGTGACTTTGGCGGCGTGCTCTATTTGATCACAGCGGAGCAGGGGGGTGGGGGCGGGGCAGGGCTTTGTGTTTCATCCCCTCTTTAAGTTCAGCGAATTGGCTCCATTCCTACAAAGGACGAGCGTGCGGACCGATAAAGATCCCAGATCAGACGCAGCGTGACACTCGTTGACGAGCGCACATTGATGTGAGCCCATCTGCACTTCACAGGCACTTAGAACGCTCAGTTCTTAGTGCAATGAGGGCGGCTGGGAAGTGCTGCTGAAAGCTACTTGCCTTGAAGGATAAAACAGAACACGGCTCTGATTTTCATATCAAACCCCTTGTGTTTTACATAATCCCGCCAGTCCAAAGTTGTTCTTTACAAGTCCCTGGCAACGGGGCGCTTCTGTATAAAGAGTCTAATTTGTGGCGCCAGGTTGAAGTGAATTGGAGTGCCCGTGAATGTGTTATGCAAAAAAAACAAAACGTAGCTAGTTAGAAGATTTAAAGCCACAAAGTATATAACTCCAATTTGTTGAGTAGCAAATTCCTTTGCACATAGCTTGAGCAGAGCTGTGGGAGGGGGCCAGCAGGCCCCACCCACTACATGAGAGGGGGCGGAGACAAGACCAGTTACCCTGCACAAGGAGAGAGATCAGCAGAGAGAGGTCTTTATTAAGGATGGGCTCGGGCGTGTTCGCAGCTCCAGGGGCCGAGCCCGCCAGGGAGCTGACAGCGCGCAACGCCAATCACAGGTACTGAGACATTATCCCGTTCCGCAGCTGCAGAGATCGGGAAATGTCTCCGTGCCTGTGATTGGCGCTGTCAGCTTCCTGGCGGGCTTGGCACGTGGAGCTGCGAACATGTCCGAGCCCATCCAGTCTTTATTACAGGAAGCTCCAAGTCTCGCACTGGATTACTGCACAGATCTAGAAGAAATTAGCTCACCAAGATTCAAGAAGAATACACATGACTCGTGTGTGACGACAATATTTGCCAATCCTGGAGTTCGGCTTTAAGGCCCGGTTCACACCTGGGCGTTTTGTAGCGTGTTCCTGTGCTCTGCAAAACGCTCAAACACCGAAATCCCATTGTTTCCTATGGGCATGGTTCACACCTGGCCGTATTACAGGCCGCATGAACGCGCTACAAAACGCCCAAAGAAGTGCAGGAGCTTCTTTGGGGTGTTTTTGCCACACGTATCCATTGGGATACAGCCTGGTAGCCCTCGGAAACGCGCGTTTTTTTTACCGCGGATCGCGGTTAAAACCCTCGGCACTAAACGCGCGACAAACACGCATATTTGATACGCCTAGGTGTGAACCCAGCTTAAAGAAACAGTGTAAAAATGTAGACTTGTGCTGTTAAAATGGAATCTTACTAGTCCATGGAGTCCAGCATTGCCTTTGTTGCAGGCGAAGCTCTCCTTGCGCAAGAGTGCTGCCATTTTGAAACTCCCGTCCCTGTTGGTTCCTGCATGCGCAGTCAGAGGTTTCAGGTCTTTGGGACCAGACAGAGACTTTGCAGTGTGTCTGAGCATGTGTGGGATTCCTGCTCATGTGCAGATGTGCTGCAGGTCTCTGGTAGGTCTTAAGTAGTGATGGGCTCGGGCGTGTTCGCAGCTCCACGTGCCGAGCCCGCCAGGAAGCTGACAGCGCCGCAGCGCCAATCACAGGCACGGAGACATTTCCCGATCTCTGCAGCTGCGGACCGGGATAATGTCTGAGTACCTGTGATTGGTGCTGCGCGCTGTTAGCTTCCTGGCAGGCTCGGCACGTGGAGCTGCGAACACGCCCGAGCCCATCACTAGTCTTAAGGACCAGGCAGAGACCTGCAAGGTGTCTGCGCATGTGCAGGATTTCCATACAGGCACAGACATGCCACAGGTTTGAGGTATTTTGGACCTGGTTGAGACTTTGCAGTGTATCTACGCATGTGCATTAATGTGCATGAGTATTATTTATGCTCATGTGCAGATGTGCTGCAGGTCTCCGGTAGGTCATTGAGACCTGCACTGTGTCTGCGCATATGCAGGATTCCCATTCATGAACAGACATATTGCAGGTTTCAGGTCTTTGGAATCAGGCAGAGTGGTTGCAGCGTGTTTGCACATGTGCGTTATTCCTGCTCATTGGCCACAGGTCTCTGTAAGATCTTTGGGACCGGGCAGTGACCTACGCATGTGCGGGATTCCCATACATGTGCAGAAATGACACAAAGTCTCTGTCAGGTCCCAGGAACCTCAAACCTGTGGCATGGGCTGCCATGGCTATTATGTGACTGCTGCCGTGAAATTTTGAAAGATTTCAGTTAACAAGCATTCTCCAGGATCTCGCTGGGAGGATGATGATGTCACACCTTGGAGTATACATGTCAGCTATCCCATAGGAGTAAAACATCACTGGTCTTTTTATAGAAAGATATATATATAGATATCTATAGCTATAGATATCTATATATAGATATCTATATCTATATATAGATCTAGATCTATATATATATCATGATGAGTGTTCATGTTGGTATTCCTGTACGATTAAAGGGTTCATGTTGCCATTCGTGTCTGTTTCTCGAAGCTAGGGGACTGTAACAATCTATTTTTACATCTCTGCTCCCTTTGGAGGGTAATAATTGTCATTGTCCGCAGAATTCAAATCTCGCGATCTAATGACATAACAGAAAAAAAAACCTATAATTAGTCGCCGCTCGCTACGGCATAATGCCTGCTGGCTCTCTCTTCAGGAAGTCATTCTCCTCTTCCAGATGGATTAATTTTTAAAGACAAGTCGCCTCTCGCTTTCCAGCGGGGGTAAAGAAGGGGAAAAAAGGTTTCCCAAAATAGCCAGCCCTGTCACACTTGTTACATGTCAGGCACCGCTGACATCAGAGAGGTAAAGGGTGATGATCTGTCCCTCAAGTCAACGCCGGCCAATGAAAGCACTTATTTTGAATATATGATTTGGAGCTCTGGGTGCATTGCTGTATACGACTTTCTTCTGTTAAAGGAAAAGTGCAGCATTGTGATAACAAGTTCTATTGATCCTTATATCTTCAATGTCAGGTCCTATACATGATCATTTCTGTACAGCACAGAGGGATCCCCAGCAGAAGGAAGGCGGTCCTGATTCCTCTATATAGATCTTTAGTTATCACTAGAGGGGTCACCTGCAGGAGGAAGGAGGTCCTGATTCCTCTATATAGGTCTCTATTATCTCTAGAGGGGTCACCTGCAGGAGGAAGGAGGTCCTGATTCCTCTATATAGATCTTTATTATCACTAGAGGGGTCACCTGCAGGAGGAAGGAGGTCCTGATTCCTCTATATAGATCTTTATTATCACTAGAGGGGTCACCTGCAGGAAGAAGGAGGTCCTGATTCCTCTATATAGATCTTTATTATCACTAGAGGGATCACCAGCAGGAGGAAGGAGGTCCTGATCCCTCTATATAGACCTTTAGTTATCACTAGAGGGTTCCCCAGCAGGAGGAAGGAGGTCCTGATTCCTCTATATAGAGCTCATTTAGAATGTTGTGTCCAGTTCTGGAGATCCAGAGATGAGCAACAAAAATGGTGGAGGAGGAGGGAGAGCTGAGCTGCTGAGTTACTACTGGAAGGGAGGAGCAGGGAGAGCTGAACTGCTTAGTTACTACTAGTGGAAGGGGAGAGCTGGGCTGCTGAGTCAATGCTGGGAGGGCGAAGCAGGGAGAGCTGAGCTGCTGAGTAGGGAGAAATTAATTTTTAAATCACTGCTGGCAGGGGGAGGCATTGCTTTAATGTGTAAATACTTAAATGGCCATAGCCTCACTTTGTTATAAAAGAGTTTGGACTGCTTGGACTCTCCATGTAGCTCCATACAGGAGGAAACGAAAGGGAAATGATTGTATTTACTAACTAATATGTTAAAGTAGCTAATGTGTCCTTTCAGGGACGCTTTGCTCTCGTGGGCAAGTCGGCGATGTCTCTTTAAGTGAGATCACATGACCTGATGCCTAGGAAAGGTATTTCTGTAGTTTATTACTCTTCATTTGTCCATTCCAGCCAGACCGGTAACACAGATTTATGTGAACATCGCAGTATAGATCCGCTTGAACAATTAATATCAGGATGAAACAATTGTTTGCAGATAATTGGTTGCTAGGGGGCAAAATAGTAACCAAATTTACCTTCAAGCGATCCTACCACCGAAGATTGATTAATTCTGTTAACGCAACTAACAGGAACATTTGTCTGGCCGGTAATCTGATTACTGAGCCCTCAGCATCTGTGTGACGGGGGCGGGGGGGCGAGGACTTTGCTAAGGGAAGGATGCGCTCATGGGTGGGCCTAGCTGCCTGTGCACTCATGCCATGTCACTCGTGCAGGTCGATGGGATTTGGTGCCATACTGGCCCTGCATGCACACCTGACACTGGGTGACATGAGCTCGCCATCACAATCTGTCAAGTAGGCAAAGCTTCTGTACGGGAAGACAATACTTGGCGACGCCAAGAGACCATGTCTTTAGGAACTGCGAACGCTCTCTAGCACAATGCATTGCACGCTAGGGGCACTAGTGCATTGCATCGTCATTCATTCTGAATGGCATCGCGATTCACCTCCTGGTGGGTGTAATGCACATGCACAGTAGCGTGGGTTGTGGTGCTGTGTGGTGTGTAGTGCATGCTTTTGTGTTGCAGTGCATTCTGCGCAACATACGCCCACCTGCATTGCATTTTACGATAGCGTGCACCAAATACACGGACACTGTGCCTTTAGTGCAATACTATATTGTAACCGCCCCTCAAAGTGAAGCGGTTATGCATTTGAAAAGCCTTAAGCAGACCTTCCACTTGCCTTGAACCCAACCACCCCTTGTTCACACCACATAGTGTTTTGTGTGCATAACGTGCGTGTGGTGGGAACGTGTCCTGCGATGCATTGTGGAAACATAAACTATTCATATTATGAACCCTTGCAGTTGGGCTACCCCCTGCACTGCAAGGGTTAAAGTGACATTAAAATCACAAATCCCCCCCATGCTGCTTTAAGGACTCGAGAAGCTCCAGATCTTCAGACAGGAGCAAGCGGCGGAGACACAGGTACGTAATTACCTTTTTGGTAACTTTTTCTATTTAAAAAAAAATGTTTTTGCATATATCTACTGCTTGCTTGCAAAAGTCCCCCCCAAAAAAAAAGTGTTTAATTCTACTTTAACTGCTCATTTTGGTTTAGGGAGTAAAGTTATATTCACCCGAACCTATGAACTTGCTTGCTCCTGGAGCCTCTCTCCCCCTCTGCTGCAGCGCTCTAAGGTCCCTGAGTCATCACGTTCTATGCACAGTGTTTAGAACTTAAGGACGCCAAGGGACATACCATTACTGCAGCATAGGAGCTGGAGGGAGCGCTTTTACAGCTGGCTGGCTCCAAGGATTGGGTGAGGATAGCTTTATTTTACTCCCTAGACCAAAACGAGTAAGTAATCTTTGCAGTGCAGGGTTAGCCCCACTGCAAAGGTTTATATTACAGGAGAACTATGAGGCGAGTGCTTTTCACTCACCTCATAGTTCTAGCCGACCTGTGACAATGAGACTGTCACAGGTCGGCTCAGTAGATCGGGAAGTGAGCGAACACATACCGGCGTTCGCTCACCTCTCGATCCTGCCGCAGCTCTCTGCCGTGACAGGGGAGGGGCTGGATTCCCCGCTCCGATCTGCCTGCGCTGACTGGCGAAATGGAGGGGGCGGGTACAGCTGGCTCTGCCTCTAGATAGGCAGAGCCAGCTGTCAGTCACGCAGCTGGGCGGATCCAGACATAATTGTCGGGATCCGCTTCAGCTGCGGCGTCTCAGTATACCGCGAGCTGTAGCTCGCGGAATACTGAGCTTAGGGGGACGGGAGAACGCTAGTTTGTGTCCTCCCGTTACCCTAAGGAGAACTATGGGGAAAAGCCTTAACCCCATAGTTCTCCTTTAATTTTCCCCGGAGTTCTGCTCTGTGAAAGGTTAGCTGAAGTTGTACTTGATCACTTAAAATCCATTTAAAATGACATGTCCATCAAGACTACCCTGCTCACAGGGTGACAAGATTGCTGTGCAATTTAGCTGCAGATTGAATAACGTTGTCATCCTGTTACAGGAAGTGGGAAAATAACAGATCTACTGGCTGGCAGGATCAACAAGTAATGAAACTATTTTACAGAGGGGACTCTATAAAAACAGAATCTGCTGTGTCTGTATGTAATTTTTTTGGTTTTGCCCAACATTTCACTTTAAATGCGCTCTCAGCATGGCTGTTTTGCAGAATTATGTGCAGCCTTCAGCACAGAGCAGCTGGTAGAGATCCCGACGCAACGTTCTGTGGTGGAGTTCAGGATTAAAATAGAAAATGCCGAAATTATTCTACTGCTGATTATTCAGAAAGGCAACTTGGAAAATAAAACTGTTTCCACCTTGTTCCGGTCTATTCTACAACACTGACATCTACGTTTACATGTGATGGATTTGCTTTTGGCGCACGGAGATGGAGACCTGCCAGCGATTTCAGCCGTCAGTGTTAATTTAACCCTTTTCCCTCGCACGTGCAGCTGTGCTCAGTCCTTGAACTTTTCCAACCGTCGGCTGTGGCGTGCGTTTTCCTGAGCGTCTGCGTCAGCCCGTCCTGCCTCGTTCCTCTCCGAGGCATAATCTGTTCCGCCAATAGCTCTGTGCCTTGTCCCAAAATAACACAGTTTCCAAAACGGGCCGCTTTCGTCGCTGCGCCCTCTGAAGCGTGCTCCTCGTGCCTTCCTGTGCATTGCCGCAATGGACGCGGTTAATGAGCAGGCGTATGTGCCAATCATGGCCAGGTTCACTGGAGTGCAAGAGCTATTCCCAGACTCTTCCTTCTTCCAAGACCTCTGCCTTGGCATGGTCTGATACTATGGGCAAGAGATTGATACATCAGATACAGATTTGTTAATCATGAAAGAGTTGGGTAGTAGAGTAGAGGTGAGCAACCTCAGCATCCCAGCTGTGGAGGAACTGTAGATCCTATCGTGCCCCTGGGAGTCATTCCAGTAGCTGTCAGAGTCTAGCAATGTTTCATGAGACTTGTAGCTGCTGTGCCGAGGTTGCCTACCCTTGATCTACGCAATGGACCAACATCTGTCATTGCAGTCATCCAGCAGTATGACATTCCGATACTTCCTTTAAATAGTATATTAAAGAGACCCTGTCCCAGCTGGACTTTCACAGCACTTATAACAGTGGTTCTCAACCTGTGTAACCTCTAGACCCACATTTGTCCTCGGTCATTAAGTTGCGACCCAAGTCGCACTGCAATGGGCCGCACGGCATTGCAGTACCGCACATTCCGGTGCAAGTAATTTAACTATGGTTGATAGTGAATAACATTCCACATATAGAGCCTTCAGTAGTGCTTTAAAGGGACGGTCCACCAGTAATTGATAATAGAAACCCCCTGATAGTCCCTTCTTTCTAATGACATATATGAATACCGCTGACTGGCAGGGACTGACAGGCTCCCTCTTAACTGTCGACTCTTTGTCTGTGAAGGTTCTCATTCATCCAGCTGATGGTATATGTGTAAAAAATAAATCAAGGCAACTAGACTCAGTGTATATATTTTTTTTTTTGGAGATGTTTGCGCTGGTCATCCGACTAGCTTCCTCAATTCTGAATTAAGAAAGCTGGTTGGATGACCAGCAAAACGTCTTAAAAAAATACTGCAAGTCCAGTTGTCTTGATTTATTTTTTACAGATGTCGACTCCTTGGCTTTGCCAGGCTGTGAATTTCAATACATATACACAAGCGGAGTGCACAGGAGAGGTAGAGCACTGGAAAGGGCTTATTTCATACAGCACATGTAGTGGCCTTATGCTCTGATGCATTAGGCGGTACTTTGTCATAAGGCTTTATATGCGCAATTGTGAGAAACGCGACAAAGCATTTTGCTATTGTATGTGCTGATTGAAATCCAAGTTATGATTACAGAGGGACTAAAGGAAGTCAGAAAACACAAGTCATTGTACACCAAACAAGACTGTCATCCATCCTTAATGCCCAGTCAGATCTAAGAATGGATCAGTTTGAGGGAGAGTAACTTTCCCTGGCTGCTGAGGGGAACGTTGATCCCAGGTTATTAGCACCGGGCTGTTAAATAAGCGCTTTCATTTGGGCTGCCTGATCATAAGGAAATTACTGACAGAGAAGATAATCCTCCCTTACGTGGTGAATCACAGCCGGCGTGCAAGTCTCCATCTCTGGCCTTCTCCCTCTCTCTGTGGATATTGATTCCCCATCACGCCCTAATGAGGTGATCGCCCTGTAGCCGGCAGATGTAAAACGTATTCAGATATCAGCTAAATTGCTCATTAACTCTCCTGTAATCCCGCTGATACCCCAGAGAAATGATCATTTACTGGTGACGCTGGCTGAGCCGTCTGTGGGTTTTGATTTTGCCCTTTCCTTCTTTCTTGCTTTCTTTCCTTTCCTTTTCCTTTTCCTTTTCCTTCTTTCCTTTCCTATTCTCTTTTCTTTCCCTCTTTCCTTTTTTTTCTTTCATTTCCTTACTTTATTTCCTTTCCTTTTCCTCCTTTCATTTGTCTTTCCTTTCCTATTCTTGTTCCTTTCCCTTTTCTTTCTTTTCCCTGTTCCCCTCCTTTCCCTTTTCCTTTCAATTTCCCTTTCCTTCTTTCTTATTTCCTTTTCTTTCTTTTCCTGTCTTCCTTTCATTTATGTCTTACTATTCCCTTTACCTGTGCCTTTCCTTTTCATTCCTTTCCTTTCTTCCTTTCATTTCTTTCCTTTCTTACTTTCATTTTTGTCTTTCCTTTATATTTCCTGTGCCTTTCCTTTTCCTTTGCATGTGCCTTTCCTTTTTACTTTTCATTCCTTTCCTTTTTTCCTTTAATTTTTGTATTTCCTTTCCATTTCCTGTTCCTCTCCTTTCCATTTCCTGTTCCTCTCTTTTCCATTTCCCTTTCCTTTCCCTCTTTCCTTTTTTTTTTCTTTCCTTTCTTTATTTCCTTTTCCTTCTTTCACTTTTGTCTTTCCTTTCCTATTCTTGTTCCGTTCCCTTTTCTTTCTTTTCCCTATTCCCCTCCTTTCCATTTCCCTTTCCTTTCCTTATTTTCTTTCATTTCCTGTCTTCCTTTCTTTTCTGTCTTTCTATTGCCTTTTCTGTTCCTTTCCTTGTCTTTTACCTGTGCCTTTCCTTTTCCTTTTTATTCCTTTCCTTTCATTTTTGTATTTCCTTTCTATTTCCTATTCCTTTTCGTTACCTGTTCCTGTTAATTTCCTTTCCTTTCCAGCAACAAGGATCCAGCA
This sequence comes from Nanorana parkeri, assembly GCF_000935625.1. Classification (NCBI taxonomy): domain Eukaryota; kingdom Metazoa; phylum Chordata; class Amphibia; order Anura; family Dicroglossidae; genus Nanorana; species Nanorana parkeri. The sequence goes on along the minus strand of NW_017307543.1, from coordinate 396,211 downwards.
GATTCTTTTTTCCACATGTTGCAGGTGATGATGAACTGCCAGCTACCTCAGTGTGATCATTTTGCTCACTTGCTGTTTTAATACCTATGTCTAAAGTGCAAACTCTATACAGTAACCAACTTCCCTGTATGGTAGACATTCTAAATTAGTGGCGGTCAACTTCAAAAGAATAGAGGGAAGTGTGGCTTCCAGACACTTTCAAGCTGCTGCACAATCGTGGATGCAATAATAACCCCCAGCATTGCTATCGGTCGCCGCCTTAATAACCCCCAGCATTGGTGGCAATACCTGCAATAATAAACCCCATCATTGGTGTGAGTGACTACAATAATAACCCCCAGCATTTGTGTCAGTAACTACAATAAGAACTCCCATTATTGGTTTCAGTGACTGCAGTAATAACCCCCGGCAGTGCTATTTCAAAGTCTCTTATTGGTGGTCAGTGGCAATACTGTTTCGGTCCCCGCGCATTGGTGGTCAAGGGCAAGGTTTTTTACCCCATTCAATTGCAATAAAAAAATATTTTTGTACAGATATTTACCCTCTTGACCTTTCTTTTCTGTGTAGTCTTTATTTATCTTCCTTAGATTAGTTCCCTGGTGCAGTATATGCATGCTGAATATGACGGAGGCACAGCCTGTGTTGGCATCCTAGTTTAATTCCTTCTCATTGGATCTCAGGGCAGCATGAGACTGAAAGGACACACCAGTCAGAAGTGCTAGTTTTCCTAAACTCCAGGAAAACTATCTGAAAATGCCAAAAAACACATAAAATTGAGCTGTTTTACCTGCTGTAGTTATTCTGTCCAGAAATTTTAACAGCTTCACTTTTCACCCGGGGCCCGCGCCCCTGCTGCCCCCCCGGTTGTTACGCCACTGAGGCCATCCACCCAGCAAAACCAGCAACCCACTTCCTCTGTTACAGTTAAAGAATAAAGTGCACCCCCGCCATGCTGATTGGATGTTGAAGGAGCAACAAAAGACTGCTGGGGTCATCCCCCTGCTTAGTCTCCCTTCTACTCCTATCCGTTTCTTCCTTTTCAACCTTCCTGATTGGTTCCCAGCCCTGCCCATCTCTTTTCCAGTCTGATGTACATCCCAGCCCCGCCCATCTCTTTTCCAGTCTGCTGTACATGGCAATGCAAGAGGCTGATGCCAATCAAACGCAGGTGCTTGCATTAAAAATAATGCAGTTAATGACTTATTAATGAATAATTAATTTGGGCACCCTGTTACTTTTGTGATTTTTTGTTTCGTTAAGAATATGTAAAATGAGAGATTTGTAGGAACAATGTGTTAGATCAGATATGACTAAGGCCCTACATACAGCCCTGAGTACATCACGCTGGTTTTTTCTCTTTTTGATTCTGATGTGTGAAAGGCGCATCCAATGAATATAATCATTAGGCTGCTTACTGCTGAGTTCAGCATTCTCTCCACTGTATGGATTTACTGTAGATATACTGTCAGCACCTTGCTTTGCACTGCCTGTGGGGTTCCACACGTTTATGGCCAGTGGCTGAGTTTTATCTTTACATATTTCTTCATATACACAATAGAATTGGTAACTATTTATTATATTATTTATACATAGCCGGAGGAAAGCCACGTAAGCAAAAGGGGAACACGCAAACTCTATTCAAATGGTGTTTTGACGGGGACACGGACAGGGACCCCAATGCCTCAAGGCACAAATGCATATTGATATATATGGTGAACGCTTAAGAATGCAGTCCACTCGCAATATCTTCTGGTTAAGGGTTTAGTAGCCCACTTTTATTCAAACAAAAGTTCATACATCCATATTGGATAGCTTCACAGGGGTTGTTCAGCATAACATTCATGCACGGCATCAAAACAACATAAGTATAGCCTCCTGGGTTCCACTTTAAACATTAGTACTTCTGACCCATTGGTCCTCTTGGAAGTGCTGTACCACACTTGTACTGGCGGCCCCTCAGGCTCACGACTCTCCTAGCCTCACCAGTTCTCTCCCAGCCTCCCTGCCTGTCTTAGTGTACCTCCAGCACACACACCACCTGACTCCACTTTACATTCCGGGGGAGTCCTCCTGACCCCTGAACACCGTCCGTTCCTATCCCAGTATGAGCACACCTGACTCCTTTCTGACTTCTAGGGGAGTTCTCCTGACCCCTGAACATGGTCTGTTCCTATTTCCCAGCAGGAGTTAATTCCCCTAGCTAGCATCCTTTCCTTAAGGACTGTGCACACCTGTGCAATTAGCGGGTTCTGGTCACTGCTAAAGCCTGGACCCAGAACTGGATATCTCATCCCTCCTGAATCACTTTGAAATCTCCCAGTTCCAGGATCCAAAGCATAATCCTGACATTTCCTTGCTTCCTGACACGTCTCAGCCCCTCTGGCTGGGAATCCTGGGTGATCATAACACCCAATTCTACAGTGGGATTGCCACACAATACCAATATATATATATATCACCTCATAGTTCTCCTTTAAATAGAGAGCATAAAGAGGAGGCAGGAGTTCAGCACCATGCAGGACCATGGACAGAACACCGAAAAGCTGACTGATGCTGCATTCTGTCTGTTCACTGTCCATGGTGCTGAAATAGGTTGAAACACTACAGTGTTATTCACAAAAGGGTGAAGAGTTTGGAGAAAGGAGGAGAAGTGAACAATCTAGGACAGTGATGCCGAACCTTTTTGAACCCCAGTGCCCAAACTGCGACGCAAAATCAATTTATTTATCTCAAAGTGCCAGCGCTGAAAATACGTTTATTATTGCAGTTTGGGCGCTCGGGTTTAAGAAACGTTCAACATCACTGACTTACTGCCTTGTACGGCTCTCACGGGGGACCCGAACGTCCCGCATCGCCTCTGTAGTCGGGCCGGTCACAATCAGGCAGCGGCGATGACCTCTAAACAGGCAGATTAGACGGCCGCTTGCGGGGGCCTCACGGGGTCCTAGCGAGGAGGAAGCAAGCTGGGTGCAGGCTGCAAAGCCCCCCTGAGATCTGGCACAGCCCCCCACAGAGACCCTGCAGTCTGCCGGATCTCAGGGGGGGCTTTGCAGGATCTGTGGGGGGTTTTGCAGGTTGCAAAGCCCACCACAGATCCTGCACAGCCCCCCTGACATGTGGCAAAGCCCCCCACAGATCCTGCAGAGACCCCCTGAGACCCTGCAGTCTGCCGGATCTCAGGGGGGGCTTTGCAGGTTGCAAAGCCCACCACAGAGCCTGCACAGCCCCCCTGACATGTGGCAAAGCCCCCCACAGATCCTGCAGATACCTCCTGAGACCCTGCAGTCAGCCAGATCTCAGGGGGGCGTGCAGGATCTGTGGTGGGCTTTGCAGGCTGCAGAGCCCCCCATGGATCCTGCAAAGCCCACCAAAAGGTATTGCACAGCCCACCTGTGACTCTTTGGTGGGCTGTGCATAATCTATGCTGGGCCCTGCCAGCACAGTGCTCCTACCTTACACGGGAAGCCCAGCTTTCACTGCTGCCTCGACGCCCAATCGTCTCAGCTTCGCCGCTCGACTGGCCCCTTGGCAACGCCTCCTCCATCGCGGTCTCTGCCTTTGCCTCCTCAGTCTTCACAGGCCTCTTCCATCTCCCCCTGGCTCTGCCCCCTGTCTCATGCCGCTCCGTCCCCGTCTCCTCACGTGCTCTTTCATCTCCGCCTCCATCTCCCTCTGTCTCCGGGCCTGTCTCATGCCGCTCAGTCCCCCGTCTCCTCCGGTCCTCTTTCATCTCCGCCCCCATCTCCCTCTGTCTCCACCCCCTGCCGCTCTGTGCCCCTTCTCCTTCTGCTCGCTCGCTCGCCGATTTCTCCCCGTCGACATTAGACAGCTCAGCTGCCTTAATGTTTTGGGGCCTGAACGTGGGCTCGCGTGCCAGCAGAAAGGGCCTCGCGTGCCCTCCGTGGCACGCGTGCCATAGGTTCGCCACCACTAATCTAGGACAACATCGCTGATTTGGAAAAATTCTTCATTTCAGGTCACTTTCCAGTTCAGCTATGTTGTTCACTTCTCCTGCCTTCTCCAAACTCTTCACCCTTTTGTGAATAACACTGTTAGTGTTTCAACCTATTTCAGCACCATGGACAGTGAACAGACAGCATGCAGCATCAGTCAGCTCTACAGAGTGCTGTCCATGGTCCTGCACTGTGCTGAACTGCAGGATGACATCATATTTATAAATTGCCCCCCTCCCCCCATCTCCTAGACTCTGCCTTTAGTATTTATATCTGCATTCAATTATTTAGCAGTTTTTTTACACGGTGACTGCAGAAGAAGATTCCTGTTTGTCTTGGCTTTCCTGTTTGTGTTTATGACATCCAAGTACAAGCATACATTATGCTCAGGGATTGTCCAAGCGAACATTTCATCTCACAGAGCTTTTTAATGAGCTAGAGTCACGAGGCAAAACGTTGATGTTCAGGATTGTTGAAAAACCTAAACTTATAAACAAGTATGCATGAGTGATGTCCTACTATGTCACTATAGGGAAACAGTATGAACCTGTAATTAAAAAGCAATAATTGAGCTTCAGCCAGACTTTGCCTAGACTGAGATGATGTGATCCGTCTGCTGCAGGCAGGAGAAAGCATTTCCTCAGTCTCCTCTCCCCCAGTGTTTAGACTGCAGCATTGTAACTTTGTAGCAAGTCTCAAGGTGAGAGTAGGGGTGTCACAGATCTGTTACCTGTGATTCTACAGGCCTGTGGATTGTTCTTATCTCTAATTCTGTAGTCTGCTGGTATCTGTGGTTCTACAAACATGCCCTCTGCTCTTTGCTGCATAGAGCTAGCAGCAATGGGCATAGCCTGCCTCACCTGATGGATAATATACCTTACCCCTCGGGCACTTCCTGCCCAGCCCTCTAATTCTCTCCTTATTTAGATATTGCTCAGACTAGCTCCCTTTGCCTGAGCAACGTTGCTGTTGCCTCTGAGCTCCTGTCGGTGCCTTTGCCCCTGTTCTGGTAACTATTTCCTTAGATTGACCCTGGCTTTGTCTCTCTGATTCACTTGCCTGCTGCCTGCCCTGACCTTTCGCCTGTCTGATTATTCTTTTTGTCTCTGCCCACCTGTACTCTGCCTTGTGTCCCATATCCTTTGGCATGGTTGTCTGAGGTCTTGCTGCAGGGAGAACCTGGGTGTGGCGACCTGGCACCAGCATCCAGCATAATCCATCTCCAGCATCAGAAGCTCTGGAGGGAAACAGCTGCTGGTCAGACTCCACGCCCCGAGGGATTCCACATTTCCAACTCACACAAGAGTTCCTTTCCCAAGATTTCAGACAAGGCGTTGACCTGTGTCAGACTCTTGTAAACATGAACACCACAGGCACCAAGATTTAGTCCCCATTCACATTTGTGTTTGGGGGAGTCTCACGAAATTCTGCTGTGTCTATGCAAACAGCCGTTGACAGAAATCACTGCTGAATAATGGAAAGCAATGACAGCTGGCAGTGCCCGCATTTAATCAGACATGCAGCAATTACCTGCAGATCCAGGGGGCCATCATCTGCAGATAATCGCTGCATCCAGTTACATGGCAATGGCTGTGAAAGGCTGCTAGCGCTGTCGGCTCTCATTGCTTTGTATAGCACAACTGTCTCATGGAGGAATTTGTGAGACTGCCCTAAATGCCACTGTGAATGGGGTCTTAAGGTTGTGTCTTCTTTGACCAGATAGTAGATGGTGACCCTGGGTTATGCCTAAACAAAGATGGCTGCTTCCTTCTGGAGAGAAAAGCAGATGAATGCATTGTCCTGTGATCTCTGGTTGTCACCATGTTACAGGAAGTGGAAAAATGGCGGCTCTTTTAGCGGGGCAACCATGGAATAAAACAGGGAACTCACAAAAACTACTGACAAACTCTATTATATGTACATATTACTAGGGATGCACCGATACCCATATTAGTATTGGTGCCAAGTATTTGGGGCTAGTACTCGTACTCGCCCAAATGCTCGGATGCCTAGCCCGATACCTGAGCTTCCGGTATCTGGAAGCCGCGCAGCGAGTCATTACACCCGGGAAGTCTCTTCCTGATTGGCCAGAAAGCCAGCTCCATGCTTCCTTGTCATCACCTGGTGACGAGGGAGCACGGGGGCGGCTTCCATGCTAATCAGGAAGCCAGGCGGTGAGTCATCACACACCGCCTGGCTTCCTTAATGGGACTTCCGGTATCGATTTTCAGTATCGGTGAGTACCAAAAAGAAAATGTCGATACTCATACTCGATATCAGAAAACTGGTATCAGTGCATCCCTACATATTACCCTGTAGTAATGATCTTCCATCCCGCTGTGCTGCCGTCACTGCGAGGACTCGAAGATAATTTCGGGGAATATTGGGCACATTGTACATCATTCACAGACAGTAAGCACTTGTTGCCTTTGTCAGCTTGGCACAGGTAGCCTTCAATCTCCCTCAGTATGGAACGGCGTGCTCACCCTTCTCCTGCCCCTCTAGGGGGGTCAGACGTGAATTCTGTCACGGTCACATGCCCTCTGTCCGCTCCGGAAAATTGAAGGAGGTAAAAATAGATTTTCGTCTGCTGCGGGTGCCAGTGTCGCCATCAAGCCAAGAAGTGTTCTGCTGTCGGGAATTAAGCGGTCTTACAGAAGATGCGGCTTAAAGTGACAAGAGCGACTTGGAAACCCTTTTATTACCGACCTGATCCCTTCCTCCTGAGTGACACAACGACGTCTGAATGTCCCCCTTGTCACCACATGGATTTGCAGCTTTATGTCGGCCAAAGAAAAAGAAAGTTTTACGAATGTCAGATGATGGCGCTTCATTCTCTGTAGCTGAGAAGATGTCTGGGGACCATTTAGAAGTCTTAAAGTGTATGTCTGGGGGAAAGAAAACGTTGCAAATACAGAGAAATACCTGCCGATCTGCCAGCTTCCTTCTGGAGAGAAAAGCAGATGAATGCATTGTAAGGAAGAGTCCTGTGATCTCTGGTTGCCACCATGTTACAGGAAATGGAAACATGGCGGATGTTCTGGATCTCTTGTAGCTATCTGAGAACGCTGCTTCTTCTGCACTGAAATCCCAAACAGTGTGGTCAATCCTGTCCAGTTGTCACCTGCTGGACTACAGAATCTCCTCCCTATGAGGTGTGCTTTTTTTTGGGTAGAGTTAGGCAAAGTGAGGTCTCCCAAGACTGAACTCCAGAACACCAGTTGGTACTTGTTCTTTGACCCCTAGTCCAATCATGATAGGCCATATGGCCTAAAATATGTGGTCACCCCTCCAAATGATTGAGTTCATGTGTTTTCCTGTGTAGGGTATTGTCTCCAGCATGCAAAGAACTTTGGGCATACATTTTCTTAACCTTTGAAGTGGGGCTGCCACCGCACTGCAGGGGTTAAGTGCTCAGTTTAGGTCATTTTAGGAATAAAAAAAAAAGATATAGTCACCTGAACCTCGCAGCCGATTGGCTTGCTAGACCAGTCCTTCCAGCCACTTTCCCCCTTCTCTCCAGTCATTTAAGGTCCTGTGATTCACATCCAATACACTGTATTGGACATGAGGACGCTGAGGGACATTACATCGTTGGCCGGTGGGGGAGAGAGGCTGCAGAGACCGGTCTAGGAGCCAGTCGGCTGCGAGGTTCAGATGACTTCTTATGAAGAATGCAATGAAGAAGCATCGGCCAGAGCCAGACACTGAGAGGTTCTGCCCTTTAGAGGAGGCGCCTGTGACCATTGTCTTGGAAATGTTCCTTATGGGGGTCACATCTGACTAGAGGAACTGTCAGGAAAACCAGAGTAAGGACAAATATTTGAGAGCAGTGATGGTCAACACTCATGCAATAGGGGGTCTCACGTGTGGCCCCTGACATCACTAAAATGCCACAAAGCTGCCAGAGACTGCAAACATGCTACAGGAGATGATCAGAGACTGTAGACATGGTACAGTAGATGGTCAGAGACTGCAAACATACTACAGGAGATGATCAGAGACTGCAGGCATGTTACAGGAGATGATCAGAGACTGCAGGCATGCTACAGGAGATGATCAGAGACTGCAGGCATGCTACAGGAGATGGTCAGAGGCTGCAGGCATGCTACAAGAGATGATCAGAGACAGCAGACATGGTACAGGAGATGGTCAGAGACTGCAGGCATGCTACAGGACATGGTCAGAGGCTGCAGACATGGTACAGGAGATGGTCAGAGACTGCAGGCATGCTACAAGAGATGATCAGAGACTGCAGGCATGTTACAGGAGATGGTCAGAGGCTGCAGGCATGGTGCAGGAGATGATCAGAGACAGCAGACATGCTACAGGAGATGATCAGAGACAGCGGACATGCTACAGGAGATGGTCAGAGGCTGCAGGCATGCTGCAGGAGATGATCAGAGGCTGCAGGCATGCTACAAGAGATGATCAGAGGCTGCAGGTAGAGCAGGGCTGGTCAACTCTACTGCTATAGGGAGCCTCAAGTGTGGCCTCCAACATAATCTTCATATTCAGCTAATGTAATGCTGCATAAACCTTTCTGTGCCTGCTGACACCAGCAACAGGAGATGGTCAAATACTACAGACATGATTTAAGAGATGGTCAGAGACCTTCAGTCTCTTGGATCATGCCTGTAGCCTTTGACCATCTGTAGTCTTTGACCATGCTGCAGGAGATGGTCAGAGACTGCAGACATGCTGCAGGAGATGGTCAGAGACTGCAGACATGCTGCAGGAGATGGTCAGATACTGCAGACATGCTGCAGGAGATGGTTAGTGACTGCAGACATGCTGCAGGAGATGGTCAGAGACTGCAGACATGCTGCAGGAGATGGTCAGAGACTGCAGACATGCTATAGAAGTTGTTGGAGACTTTGAACAAGCTTCAAGAGACACATTAGACTGGAGACACGTTACATGACACTGCTAGAGATCACTGCTATGACAGCCCTTTTACATACCAATATTTCCACATTTGTGCTCCCTACAGCCCTCTTAAAAATGACTTGTACCTCATTTGATAAAACTCTCAGCAAGATCCATTACTATTTCAGGCAGTGGCTCCGAGGGCCACACAGGAAGTGCCAGACGGCCACAGGTTGGCTCCCGGAGCTCCATGGCCTGTAAACGATCTATAGATTACATTGTAAGAAGTTTGTTTATTGCTTTTTGTGTTTTGTATTATTTTCTGATGATCCTTTTAATGAAGCACAGGAGGCATTTTGTTCAGCGGTTTGTCCAATCGATGATCCCATTTGGCCTCTGCGCGGAATATGTTTGCGCTTTATAAATGATAACATGATTATCAGGCCGCATTAATATGTAATGCCGAGGCCCGGGCGCACCCACGGGATCGCTGGCGTCTTCCGCTGCCCATTGTTCGCTGGAGCGACTTACCTTTTTCCCGTCGCCCCCCCCCCCCCCCCCCCCACACACTAATTTATTAATTGTTTTCATTTAATAATCAAGCCGGCAGATGGAATATTTTAAGCAAATGAATTGTGCCATAGAGGGGATTGGCTTGTATTATCGGGATTAAAGGCGTTCCTTTTAATTTCTTACTCAGAGCAATTTGCTGCCCCAGTAATCAGGAACGCGGCTGATTCAGTTTAACACTTCCAGTGCCAAGTTCCTTCATGGCACCGAGCTTTCCATCCTTTATTGAGCAGAACGGGCTTCTCCATCCGTCCACTCTGTTCACGCAGTTGGTGAATAATCTTTCAAGCTCGGCTTCTTTATTTCTGTATATAAAAAAAAAACATTGTTAAAGCCAAATTTAGCAGATGACACGCATGTGTGTTTACTGCTGCTGCTGCACCTGATGCATACTCTTGCATTTGCCATAACTTTACCGACTCATTCTCTTACACTTGGCGTCGCTGCACCCGACACATACTATTGTACTTGCCTCAACTTTACCTGATGCATATTCATGCACTTGCCACCACTGTACCCAACACATACATTTGCACTTGTCACCACTTCACCTGACCTGTACTGCACTTGCCACCACTTCACCTGACATGTATTCTTGCACTTGCCACCACTTCACCTGACATGTATTCTTGCACTTGCCACCACTTCACCTGACATGTATTCTTGCACTTGCCACCACTGTACCCATTGCATACTGTTGCACTTGCCACCACTTCACCTGACATGTATTGCACTTGCTGCCTCTACACCTGACATGCATTCTTGCACTTGCCACCACTTCACCCGAGTGAAGTGGACAGTTGTTAGACAGGTGGACAGATGATAGCCAGGTGGACAGTTGTTAGACAAGTGGACAGATGATAGCCAGGTGGACAGTTGTTAGAAAGGTTGATAGATGATAGACAGGTGGACAGATGATAGACAGGTGGACAGATGATAGACAGGTGGACAGTTGTTAGATGGTGGACAGTTGTTAGAAAGGTTGATAGATGATAGACAGGTGGACAGATGATAGACAGGTGGACAGATGATAGACAGGTGGACAGTTGTTAGACAGGTGGACAGTTGTTAGACAGGTGGACAGATGTTAAACAGGTGGACAGATGATAGCCAGGTGGACAGTTGTTAGACAGGTGGACAGATGATAGCCAGGTGGACAGTTGTTAGAAAGGTGGATAGATGATAGAGAGGTGGACAGATGATAGGCAGGTGGACAGATGATAGACAGATGGACAGATGATAGACAGATGGACAGATGATAGACAGGTGGACAGATGATAGACAGGTGGACAGTTGTTAGACAGGTGGACAGATGATAGCCAGGTGGACAGTTGTTAGACAGGTGGACAGATGATAGCCAGGTGGACAGATGATAGACAGGTGGACAGATGATAGACAGGTGGACAGATGATAGCCAGGTGGACAGTTGTTAGAAAGGTGGATAGATGATAGACAGGTGGACAGTTGTTAGACAGGTGGACAGATGATAGCCAGGTGGATAGATGATAGACAGGTGGACAGATGATAGCCAGGTGGACAGTTGTTAGACAGGTGGATAGATGATAGACAGGTGGATGGTTGAATAATATTTTAGGCGGTTTTGTGATTACTGTACAGTATTAGGAGCCCCCGGGGTGCCCACAAGGGAAAGGCGTACGGAACACAAAATCTTATGTAAACAAATGCAGCGAGTGAACTCCATCCTAACCTCCCAGCATGAATTATGCATCTCATCTAATAATTCCGTAAACTAGGTCTACCAATTGGTGATTTTCAAGTAGAAATCTTAATGGGCAATCTGTCATGAATTTTTCATTGTATTTTACTTTAGTTATTTCATTTATTTATTTATTTTTCTGCCCATTTAAGCTCCTGCACTGTGTATGTCTATCACCATTTTTTTAAAATCATAGATTAATTAAAGGGTTGGTATTTCTAAAGACGTATTGCAGGCTGAGGAGAGACATTTTGAAATGGCTAGTTGACTAAAAGTGGCCACTCAGGGTGAAGCGACAGGTTCTCTTGTAAGGAGAACCCCCCCCACCCGCTGATTCTAACCCTCGCTGCGCTCCTTCTCACCTCCATCAGATCTCTCTGTAGATCCCTTTGGGCTTCCAGGTATGAAGGAGCATGTGGCCTTCTCCTAAAGGTGGACTCCTCCAGCCTGGGCGGCCAATCGGGAGCCCCAGGGGTCGGTCCTGGGACCAATCCTATTTATCCTGTTCATCAACTACATAGATAGTTTGATTTCCATTTTTGCCGACGATATGAAACTTTGTAGGGCAGTAAATTCCAAACAGGGGATATCTGCACTTCAACAAGACCTGGATAAAATTGAGGCATGGGCCACACATTGGCATATGCGATTTAACATTGGGAAAATGCAAGGTAATGCATATGGGTGCACAACGAGTGCGCAAACTACTATCTGGGGGGGGGGCTGCATTAGACCTGCTCATAGATTTCAGATTTGGCTATAGCATGCAATGCCAAGCTGTGGTCAACAAAGCAAACAGGATACTGCCCTGCATTGACAGAGGGATTGTAGCAAGGGATGAGAGAATAATATTACCAACTCTCAGGAAGGACGTCCTCGAGCTGGAGAGAGTTCAAAGAAGGGCCACAAAGGTAATTAAAGGGATAGAAGGCCTGAGTTATGAAGACTGCCTCTAACAAATAAACCTATTCTCAGAAAAGAGGCGCTTATGTCAGGACCTTATTACAGTCTTCAAAATCATCAAAGGTGACCACAGTATTCAGAGCAAGCTGTTGTCACTGAGAACGGTATAGAGAATACGCAAACACAACAAGAGGTTACAAGAGGGGGGGTTCAATCTTACTGTGTGAGTAGTGAGAATAGGGAATTCCCCTCCACAGGCATTGGTATGCGCTGATCCGCCGGTGGGCTCTGCAGGGTCTCTCTCAGGTGGGCTGTTTGGTATATCAGGTGGGCTCTGCAAGTGGCAGTGAGAGACAGGAGCAGCGGTTGAGGAGGCTGGGCCTGGCAGTGGAGGAGGCAGGGCCTGGTGTCGGCAGCATAGGAGGAGGGGGGGCCCGGTGACGGAGGAGCAGGTGGGCCCAGCTACTGAGGAGGAGGCGGGGCCCATCAGCGACGATGGAGGAAGAGGAGGTGGACAGGTAAGGAGTGTGACCAGCCCACCTGAGACCCTGCAGAGCCCACCATAGAGAGTATATGGTGGGCTCTGCAGGGTCACCCTCAGGTGGGCTGTGTGGGATTTCAAGTGGGCTTTGCAAGTGGTGTAACTAGCAATCACAGGGCCCCATGCAACATTTTGCTATGGGGCCCTGTGATTTCTAGTTACGCCCCTGATGACCGCTAAACTTTTTGGGAAGGAGAAGATAAGTAGCAAAGAGGAGGAGATAAAAAAAAGAGACAAGGCAACATTTTTCTTTAGTCAGTAAAGAGTTATGTTGTCCAGTCCCTTGTGCGAGAAAGCCACCAGTGTGAGATTTTTTTTATTTTGTCCCCTTTTCTCCGGCACATGAAGAACATTTATAGAAAGTGACTTCTTTTTTTTATCTTCTTGCCAGCGGTGGACCAGCTTAGGGCATCTCTCAAGCATGAGAATGAGGTGTCACCACATACTCAGCTACATGGAGGCCGGTATAAAGTGTTCAGGAGGGCAAGCTATCCAGTTAGGTTAGAAAGCCACTTAAGATCTGGATGCAGAAGAGTCCACATGGCCAACAATTACTGCTAAACTTGTTGGGAAGGAGAAGAAAAGTATCAGAGAGGAGGAGAAGATAAAAAAGAGACAAGGCAACATTTTTGTCTATGTATTGAATTTCCATCATACCCCCTGGAAAAACTCTCTATTCTCTAGCCAGTAAAGAGTTTATGTTGCCCCGCCCCTTGCACGAGAAAGCCATTGGTGTGAGATTTTTTTTATTTTGTCGCCTTTGCTCCGGCACATCAAGCAAATGTATAGAAGGTGACCTCAGTGGCTGCGTGAAGTGCATCAAACGCTCTCAGTCTGTCTGATCACTGCAGCGGCCAGGCCATGGACATCACAGAGACTTTGTGATGTCGCCTGTGTCATGCTTACCATCTCCTATGCTTAGGGGACTTCTGTAGCAGAGCCGCGAGAATGGGCGGCGTCCTGGAATGTTACATCTGGCATATAAAGGGCTGCAAAAGTATACACATAGAAGGAAAACAATTCTTCATATGATCTGAGGTTTCTTTAGTAGTAATATGAAATATAAAAAAAATAGAAAGCCAAAAGTTATTTGACAACATACTGAATCATTTTAATAAACGTTCATGGGCTTCCGGTCTCAGCTAACGAATAGGAATCACTCTGATTGGCTACCAATCATCTGATTGCTATGACAGCCAATAATATTGGTCACATGGGTTTGCAATCAAACCTGCAAGCTCAGCTGCCATTGTGCCTCACTCATTGACAGCCTGCTGAGGCTGTTAAATGTAAAACAGATGAAAAAAATATATAACATTATAGTATAATAAGATTATATATTATAATATTAGATTATATTATCCAAAAAAAGTTAACATTTTTAAAGCGTATCTAAAGCCAAAAAATAAAATGTAATGTACAGCAGCATGCCGGTCCTAAGATGTGGTGGCTGCCTTAGTTTTCTCTCTTGAGGCTTTTTTTTTTCTTTATTTTTACCTGGAGGCCCTGCTGGTAACACACATCCTGTCCTAGGGTGACAACACTTACTTACAGTTCTGTATCTGTGTAGGAGCTGAATCATTACTTCAGTACAGGAAGTATGTTAGGACTACACAACACTTTGCTCTCTCCTCATCTCCATAACATAGGGTGCTGGGGTTTTTGTAGTTTATAGAAGGTATTTTGGAAAGCTGATCACATGGTTTGAGATTTCAGGTCACAGGAAGCTGCACTGGAGGAGGTGAATGTCACTTCAGTACAGGAAGTATGTTGCGACTACAGAACACTGAGCCCATTATTCACCCTGAGGACTGGTTCGCACCTAAGTGTTTGCAGTTTTTGTGCATCTTTTGCGTGACGGGCGTATTATTACACGTGACACAACCCTAAGATATTAACAGTTGCCATTGACTTGCATGGAAAGTCAATGGCGTGTTATCGCGCGCATAGGTATGCACGTAAAAACACTCAGGTGTGAACCGGGCCTGAGCTTTTTGTGGCACTTTTTCTTTAAAAAAAACGCCCCAAAAATTCCCATTTATTTTTAGGGCATGTTCATATCTGAGTGTCATGTTGAAGGAAAGCAGAAGCAGAGACACCGGCACTCCAGATTTGCAAAATACGTCTATTTATTGACGTGCATCGTGGTAAAAAACAACAAACGTTTTGGGGTCGCAAAGGATCCCCTTCATCAGGTAAAACAATGTTCTGCTCATGATTGTTACGGCTGCCACCCGTTACCTACCGCAGCATCCAAATTTTAGAGGGGATTTACGCGGTCAGGAGTGCGATGGGACCATGGACTATTTATGTTGAAAGAAAGTACACAAGCTTCTTTTTGGCAGAATCTGCGCTTCTTGCCCCCATCGACCACAATGGAAATGCTCAAAAACGGTTCTGGCTGCGTTTTTGGCAATCTTTGTATATGTGTGCACTCGTTTTATGCACGTTTGTCAGTTTACATCAATGTGCCGCAATCTGCTCATTACAACACGTAAAACGCATTGAAAAGTATGCAAAAAGCGCATGTCCTCAGGTGTGAAAGCAGGCTTAGCCCTCTACTCATATCATTAACATAGGGAGCTGGGATTTTTGTAGTTTAGGGCCGGTTCACACCACAAAGTCTGCGTTCCAGAGCGTTCGACGTTTAAGTCAATGGCACCGCAGCTACGCCCCACCCCGCCCACAGTGCGATTGCCCGCACCTGAACTCGTGGCTCATTAGTGCCTGCCTTCCGGTCCAGTGCGATCTGCAAAAATAGTGCTTGCAGCATTTGTGCAGATCGCACTGGACTGGAACGCAGTCACTAATGTGCCACGCGTTCGGTGCGGGCGATCGCACTGCGGGAGGTGGCCATGGCTGTGGTGACATTGACTTAATGCACCGCCACGCCCCCTCCCGCCCCTGTATGCAGGGAGCCGGCCAGCTTGCGTTCCAGAGTTTGTGGTGGGAACCAGCCCTTAAGGTAGATAGATTGGAAAGCTGATCACATGGTTTGAGATTTTTGGCCACAAGAAGCTGCACATACACTGGATTTATACTGGAATAGCAAAATGTTGTATGTGGCCCTGTGGTTTCTAGTTACACCACTTGCAGAGCCCACTTGAAATCCCACACAGCCCACCTTAAGGTGACCCTGCAGAGCCCACCATAGACTCTCTATGGTGGGCTCTGCAGGGTCTCAGGTGGCCTGGTCACACTCCTTACTTGTCCACCTCCTCTTCCTCCATCGTCGCTGATGGGCTCCTCCTCTGTCACCGGGCCCCCCCTCCTCCTATGCTTCCGACACCGGGCCCTGCCTCCTCCCCTGCAAGGCCCAGCCTCCTCCACCGCTGCTCGTGTCCCTCACTGACTCAGCAGCGGCTGTGGAGAGGAACTCACCATTGCACAGATCACTGTCAGTGATCTGAACAGTGGTGCGTTCCTCTTCACAGCCGCATGAGATGCCATAGCGACCCAGGCGGCCTGCACGTCATCAGTGATGTCCTGGCCAGGCCCCCTGTGCCCGGGCCCCATAGCAGCCGCCTGGGTCGCTATGGCGATTGTTACGCCAGTGGCCCGGAGGCTCATGGGAGTAGAATAGGTGCCAATTATGACCCTTTCTATATTCACCTATAACGTCATCTCTTGAAGACTCAGGTACACAGCTCTCTGTACACAGCACAGGTATCTCCCTTCATGACCTCCTTCACAGCATTACACCTGCTGTTTAATCACATACTCTTTAATTATCTTTGAACTATGACTTTTATTATTGGTCTTGTCGATGGCTTAGAAAAGCTTGCTTCGACTACAGTGTCCTTAGCTGTGTGCCAAGATCGCAGGTCGCTGACCTCCAGTTTGCAAGATTTTAATTAAAATAAAAATCAATTTCTCATCTACTGCAATAAATCGTAAGACAAACACATAGTTACATAGTTACATAGTATTTGAGGTTGAATAAAGACATTAGTCCATCAAGTCCAACCTATTAGGATCTCATTCTAGGAGTACCTGTACCCCTGTATATTACGGTCCCTTAAGAAATCGTCCAAAAGTTTCTTGAACAATTCCACATTCTTTGCTGAAATCACTGTCTGTGGCAGTGAGTTCCAGACCCTAACTGATCTTACTGTGAAGAACCCCCTTCGCCCCTTGTGCTGGAATTTTTTTTCCACCAATTTTAGGTGGTGGCCTCTAGTTTTTGTAATGGAGTTAATTTTAAACAGTTTATCGCTAATGTTGCTGCCACCATTGAACATTTTGTACATGGAGATCATATCCCCCCTCAATCTCCTCACCTCCAATGTGAACATGTTTAAATTTAGTAGCCTTGTCTCGTAGCTCTGGTCCTCCATACCCCTAATTAGTTTGGTTGCCCTCCGCTGGACTTTTTCCAACTCAAGGACATCTTTTCTTAGTACTGGTGACCAGAACTGGACCGCGTACTCCAGATGAGTACCGTGCACGATGGTCACCCGACTGCTTGGTGAGACGTACCAGTACAATGATTTATGTTCGCCATGATGCTCGCCGCCCAGACCAGTGTCAGCAGAAACAGAAGTTGACCTTCCGCGACCTTTCAACCTTTACCTTGTATAAATAGTGACAGGTCCTCTATTCTCCTTACATGGGAGGTGACACCGTTCTTATATTTAGGGATCTATAGTCTTTTGAATTATTTTTTTTATCATTTAGATTCAAAGCAACCCAACCGGGACATTGAATGTGCACGGACTTTCAGTGCCGGTATTATAAAGGGGTTAAAATCAGATTGGATCATGGATTAATGTAGATTGTGATATGCTGCTTGTGATTTATAACATACCAAGCCACATAAAATAATACATTTGATTTGATAATACCAAAATAATAAATACAGAAGTAGCAGTTTCAGCATCAGTCCAGTCGCGGAGCTCCATTATTGTTGGATTGTCATCAACTAACAATTTCTCAGCTAGATTTCCCGATGAGCCAATCAGAAAGGTTTGTAAGAGAGAAGACCCCAAACAGTAGGAACAACTATATTGAAGACAAAAAGTCCCAGGAAAGATCCGACTGAGTGTAGTACTTTATAGTGCAAAGCTATCCATAGGTTTTAAGTAAATGTAGAAGAAAGAGTGTGATAATCCCATAGATAGAATTTCAAATTGGAGTTGGGATGATCCAAAGCTCGGCAGCTAGAGGGACCCAATGTGTACTGGAGAGATGAGACAAGAACGCCCCAAGAAAGCATAGGAGCGAGACAGCAGAGGCGCCCCGGTGGAAGAGATGCAATGATCGTGTTTCTTCAATGTAGACTTTTATTCCATGAAACACACACATAACTATCACAGTCTCAGCGCGTTTCGTGGCTCTAAGATGGCCACTTCTTCAGAAGGGTGTGATGAGGCACTTTAAGAAGTGTGATTGTGTCTCCCTGCTTGTGTCAATCAGAAAAGTTAACTAGAAAAATTGGAATATCTCCCTTTTGTATTTCTTTAAACAGCTGTAACTCTGACAGCATTGTACAACAGCAATTGCTTACTTCTTATGATGTATATAAATAACCTAATATGCAATAAGATTAAGAATGTTCTGACCAAATGTGGTGACCTTCTACGAGCTTGACATTACAGTTGCAGATTTAGTACTTGTGTCCCTCTGCAGGATACATTTTACCACCTGCCCACAACCCCCTACCTGATTGATATATCAAAAAAATTCCTATCCTTTTTTACTTACTTAAAGGTGCGGTCACATGACACCACCGCCCGCGTCTTCTCCTCTTCTGCTTACTTCTTCTGGTGTCCACATCAGCATCTGCATGACCTGGAAACTTACTATTGGATGTCTATCAGCCATGGTCCTATCAAGATCCATATAAGAGGAATGCCTTCAACAGAAGGGATTGGTGGGGATCATCGATCGCAGGTGCAATTGCACCACTGGATCTGTGGTTCCCTCACCCAGAAACAGTGGTTTCAAGGGACCTAGAGAGGGGACTTAGATGACCTATCTGACTTTACAAAGTCAAGGGGAGAAAAAAAGTTAGTAGGTTTGGTTAGAGGTCATGGGGAGGGGGGCTTGGAGTGGGGATTTATTCTGCCAGTAGGTTTAAAATCAGTCCCTACACATATGTGATATGTCTTCTTTTTGTTGCTACCTACACATACGGCCTGTTATTTTAACGCATATCTTAAGTCAGTCATATTGAATGGTCAGAGGGCTGCAATCTTGCTCAGCCATCTGGTGAAATCTATATTTTCTTTCGGGGGCCCCTATGAAAACTGTGTACCCTGCAGCAGTAGATCTCAGTTCCTGTACCTGCTCTCAATAGTAGTCTATGTCCGCCCTCTCTGTGCAGCAAGAAGCTTCTTCTTTCCGAGCGCCAAGCCTCGTTCTGAGGCTATAAAGGGACCCTCCACAGTCCATAATAGATCATGCACAGCCCACCTGTGCATGATCTATTATGTGCAAGGTCTATCGTGGGCTCTGGGGGGTCTCTGGTGGGGTTTGCAGGAACTCAGATGGGCACTGCAAGGTCTATGGTGGGCTCAGCCGGACATCCTGCAGTGCCCACCAGAGATCCTTTACAGCCACTTGAGACCCTGGCTTCCCTGCAACACTAAGGCCTCATTCACACTGCTTAAGACTGTGGTTCAAGAGAATTACTTTATATATAGTCAATATAGGCACAGAGGTAAATTTTTTAACATTTTCTAATGGTGGTGTGCCTCGTGATTTTTTTCATGAAAAAAGTGTGCCTTTGCACAAAAAAGGTTGAAAAACACTGCTCTAGAGATCACATGACCTTCCTCCAGGAGGCAAGCTTCCTTCTGAGGCTACTCTAGAGATCACATGACCTTCCTCCAGGAGGCAAGCCTCACTCTGAAACCTTACCCACTGATATCTTACCGGAAAGGTTTACTCAGAGTAAACCTTTCAGGGAGAAAATGCCTCTCTCGCGGACGTCAGGGAGCCGCTATCTATTAGAGGGAGACTCCCTGAACATCAGGGAGACTTGTGATCCCGGCATACATAACACAGACGGCCCACATGACTCCATTACACTCAGTTCCAATGCATTCACAAACCTTTCTCTTTAAAGTCCTAAGCTCAAGTAACCTCTGGATGGTTTGTCCTGCTGTGTAGGCTGATACGTTGCATTGACTATAGATGTTTCAACATAGGTTTTTCATTGATATTTTTTGGTTTATTTTATGTGGGCATAACATTTTTTGTCATTGATCAATTTTGTTTTGGCATAAAACATTTCCATTGCAGAAAAAATACTAACCCTAGGGTTATCGCAGTTGTATGGTTAGGGTCAGATGTTTAGGGATTGTCATCCCTTTCTGTGTGTACATTTATCATTTTGATTGGAATTTTAAATTTGATTGGTTGCTATGAGCAACATCCTTGTTTTATTAAGCCTCCCAGCTGTTATTCATCGGCCCCATTTAACATCCTTTTTCTCTCCAGTCTCCCCTTGGCTCCGCAGATTCATATTTTTGTGTTCAGCCTTTGTATGTATTTGCTCTTGGAGGCCATCCAGCCTATTATTACGGCCCTTCTTACAGCTCAACAAAAGCGTAATAAAGATCGGCTCGATGGGTTCGCGCATTCATTAAATGAGAAGTGGATCTCATTTATTAATCGATAAGTGGGAGAGTGGCCAAACAATTAAAGGATTAGTACAGCAGGTTTCTCTTGTGCACACTCGGGCATTTGCAGCTACAGCAGAATTATGGTTGACTGTTTGTCACGTGTCATACTTACCATCAAAAGAATATGCAAAGCCTTAAAGGGGTTTTTCACTAGCCTTGAAAAGAAGAAAAGTTCTCCGGTGCCGGAATCTTTGCCTATTTGTTAGTTGCAGTGCTGAGGAAAGCCGCTCCAAAGCCATCAGGGCAGATGAAGCTTCTTGGGTATTTTTCAGCTTTGGAAACCAACCATAATTATGAGATCCCTGATATCTGGCTTCCCGCCCCCTTCCATTTCTGACAACTCACTATTGGCTATTCCAGTGACAGGTCAATAAATGCATGGGAGGGAGAAGCCCAGATCCACAGGTGCTAGTCGCCATTTTTCATTTCAGAACACCTCGTTTTGGGGATTTCCAAGAAACTCTGACTTGACTTTCAGTAACATGGAGGAGCTTGCGGTTCAATGTTGGTGGCAGTCCCCAACATTTATTTATAATTTAGTTTATTATTTAAAGCCATCTGTAAAATAATACATAGAAGGGAAATAAACAATCATTGGGGTGCTCAGCCATAATGAATGGTAGCATGAAAACCTGTTTTCAGAATGGTTGACACCTCTGTCTTTTAAAGAAGCCATGCCGGGTCCTCAAACAACCACCAGTACCCTTCATATTGTATTGTAGTGAGTTTGTACAACATCTGTCAGTAGCTGGTAATTGGTATCGGCAAGTGCATGAGGGACAGTACTTGTATTTGGTCTTAAAAAAGTGGTATCGGGACATCCTTTGAACAAACTTATATTTGGACTTGAATGTTAACGGTGTGGCGCTTCATTTCTGAACTGATGTTTCCATTTTTATCTTGTCAAGGTTTGCTCTAAAGTCCATCTAGACTGATGTTGTATATTATCTGAGTTTGCAGATTTTTTTTTTCCTCCTGGACCACAATATTTGCTTTATAAAATCATCTATCAAATACAATGTAAGAGTGACAATGTTGCCTTTCTATGGCTTGCATGAAATGGCAGTGGTTTCTCCTTATTGCACAAGAAAGCATTCAAAGAAAAACCCTGACACCCCCAACATCATCCTCATTTAAGAACCTCAAACAGCTTCCTTAGGACCACCCACCCCAAGTACCTGCCAGATGAAGGTGAGCATGCGCAGGCCAGCAGGACTTGTAGCCCCTAAATTAGGCTTAGTACCATGCACCCAGGTGTGCGTTCTAATCTAAAAAAGTTATGCTCATGCTTCATTGGTTGACAACAAATGATTGGAAAGTTTACTTGTACTTTAATAAAAATTCATCCGTTTTACTATTTCGTTTGCCCTCTGGAATTTCTTGTTACACATTTTTTGTTCCTCCCTTATTAATAAAATCACCCAAATTTTCATAATAAACTATTGCCGCAGTCTCTTGGAGATTCCCCGAGAGAGCCAAAGCGCGGAGCTAATTGCCGATTCATCCCGGGAGTGCGTTTAACCATTTCTTTCATCCTCATCTCGGGGACTGTAAATGAGCAGTATGCCGGTTTGTTGGCGGTGAGAAGCGATGACTCAGTCTCTGCTTCCCTCTGTAATCTCAGGGAAATTTACTTAAAAAAAATATTGATTTTTGTGTAACGGATGCAGTCTCGCAGGTTGTTTGAGGGCTTTCGCGGGCTGGGGGAGAATGGGGAAAAAAAGAGAACGATTTCTTTCTGTGAGTTGGGCTTTGGCGTAACATTAGTGCTTTGTAATTAAAACTTACTTGCACGGAATGATTACAGAGATAATTATGTTGAAGTTCTTTTTATCCTTCTGGATTTACAGGTCGAATGTAGTTAAGTGTATGACAAAGTAGCAATCTCTGAATCCCTTTGTAATGCAGGGAAATGGCAACGGGAGCTCTCTCTCGTTTCCTGGTTTAGCTTCTTGGAGTTCAGTGAGGAATCGGACAAGGCTTGATCCTGACACCTCTGCCTTTCTTTGCAGTCTCTCTTCCAGTTTCTACTTAACCTATACATTTCTCTGGCTTTACCTGATACCGGCTAGTAGCCTGGATCTGTCCAAACTCTAGATAGAAACCAAGAGGCCCTACCACAGGTTCTAGATCCAATAGTGTACACGACCCACAAAGGTCCACAAATGGACCCAGGATCAGGTATTTGTCCATGTTCAAGTAAATGCATGCCGGGTAATATAAAATGTAACACTTTCAGGTATTTATAACCTCTCACACAGGTCACAGTACACCACCTGACAAGACGGAGCCAATTTTTTTTCAGGCTATATCCAGGGTCACCATTTACTTCCTGGACTGAGATGGCTCAGAGATGCCACAGTGAGTTACCTTGAGACTTGCAACAATTTTACAATGTTGCAATCTGATCCTTGGGTTGAAGGGAGACTGAGGAAACGCCTCTTGCTGTCTGCAACGGACTGATGACATCATCTCAGCCCTGGTAGTGTCACTAGACTTTGCCTTCTTTAGGAATTATTCTAGTAATAGAAAGTGGAGCTTTTTCTAAAATATTGTATATTTTAACATGTCAGGAAAGTATTTGTAAAGTTACCAAAAGGTCCACTTTAACAGTGATTGAAGAGGACACAAATATGGATAATTTGTGATTTAGCCATTTTTTTTTTTGACAGCCAGATACTGTGTTTCATGATTCTATAAAAGACTACAATAGAGAAGGTTCTCCTAAGGCTAAACCCAACTCAGTATCCAAGGAATGCATCCTGCTCACCTATAGATGTTGTTGAGTCACATTTTCCTAGTTTAAAGGTCAATGGTTGACTGTGGGAACTCCATGCCCTGGGTTGTTCATCTCACGAGGCTCCAGCACTAGAGGTAGCATCTTCACACGCTCTATTGTCCACGGATCTATATGTTAAGGTGCAAGAGATTAAAGGTAGATACCACCAGTAAAGGATAACAAGTGGTGTTATAAAACTGAAATGAATTTGCTTTGTTGTGCAGATTCTGAACTCCTGATCTCCTTCATCTCTGGTGCAAAAAGCCATGAGGGTTGAGGTTGAGAAACTCTCTTTGCATTTCGATTCCTAGGAAACACTTAAGCTGCCCATGCACTGGTCCAGTTTCAGTCCTTCAGCCAAAATTCGACCAGTATGTGGCCCTATTGGGACCCCCACACACACTTTTCATTCAACAAAAGTAGATTTTTCAGTTGACTTTTGTCAAAGGAACTGGCCCAAAAAAATCTAGGCCAAACAGCAACCTCAGCAAATATCGTCTGCACTCACTGTTTGAGAGAGCGGCACAACCACCGTGTTCAGAATACAATAGTTGGCCAGGAGCTAAGAGGCCAGTATGGCCAGTTTTACTCTCCTTTCCCATCATCAATGAAAATAAGCACATGGGTGGTGTTTAATGCTGATTGACAATCTCGGTACGTCAAGGTGTGCAGATAGCATAAGAAGAGAAAGAAATCGGGCTTTTCTCATTTACATTTGACAGAACTCCAGGCAAAGAAAAAACTTAGTTTGGCTACCGGATCCGTGCTACTGTGGCATCAGCGCTCACCTCTATCCCCCTTCCAAACAACATTCAGCCAGCTTTGGAATGTCCTTTGGTGCCCTGCATAGAACATGATGCCGACGGTCCTTATACCACCAGAGCGTGCACTGCAAGGGTTAGGTGCTTATTAGCAGTAGATATATGCAAAAACGTTTAAAAAAAAACCTTTTGAAACAGGTTTAAATTTACCTTCGCCGTGCTCCCGTCCGAACATCTGAAAATTTCTCGGGCGGTCGCAAAGGATCTTGGGGCGGGCGCATGCGCAGTTTAGATGTTCGGCCGGGAGACGAGGAGAGACACAAGGTAAGTCTATGGAGCAGCGTGCACCCGCACAGACTCCGTGGGACATGAGAGAAGAGGAGGACAGAGGAGTCAGTGCTGGATCGGAGACCCGCAGCAGCGCTGGAGGGACAGCTAAAAACGACAGTAAGGAAGAAGATGATCAGATTAAGAGGCATCATTTAAGGTAAGTCCTGACACTAACATTGGGGGAGGGAAAAAAATCCTCTAATGTCACATTAAGGCTGCTAGACCAGTCCCTGCAGCCTCTCCTTCCCTTCAGACCTCCCTCTGGGGGGGGTCTAAGGACTGTTGACATCATCATGTTTTATGCAGGTCCATCGACCGTGCATTAGATGTAAGGGCACCAAAGGACATTCCACAGCCAGCGGAAGGTCGTTTGGAAGGGGGAGAGAGGTGAGCGCTGATGCCACGGGAGCCAAGATCAGGTAAAGGGACTTCAGACCTCTTGATGAAACAAGCACTTAACCTTTGCAGTGTGAAAGTAGCCCCAGTGCAAGTATTTTCTTTGCCTGGAGCTCTTTAATACCAGATATGAGTTCTAGGATTATTAAGTTCACCAGTGTACTCTGAATTTATATAATGCTGCTTGCATCAAGCTCCTTCCTGTTGACAACCTGAGAACAGCGAGAAATGATGGGACTTGAGTTGTCAAATGTTAAAGTGCAGCACCACTTTCCTTCCTTATGAACTCTTTTTAGTGAAGCAAATCCGTAGTTTCTCTATACAACGCACACTGAATGTAGAAGTTAAATTGTCATGCGTTAATGACCAGCCAACGCATTGATCCTGACTACGGCCACAGTCACCGAGTCCATTGCGGTATTAGTAGAGCAGAACATATTACAGAAGCTTACTGTAGTAGCCGTCTTCCGGAAACGCCAAGTCCACGATCTTATCTGACGCTCTCCGAGCCTCTGAGCCGCTCACAGCAGTTTCATTAGAAGCAGCATAATCTCCATATTACTTACATCCGTGCTAAACTTGATTAAGCCAAGCGCTCAGTGTGTTTTCTTGCCCTGGTAACTAACTGAAGCTCCTGCGTACTTGCTGTAATAGATTTTCAGCCTCATTTAAACGCCATTGTTGCGAATCAACTGGACTTGCTGAGTTTCTGTGCTTTGCCTCTCTCTAGGTCAAACTCACAGTAAAACAACGCCGCCCGCCGTCTGCACACGCCGTCCACTCCAGGCCGACGTCCGCGCCATCACATCCAGGTCATTAACCCTCGCGGTGCCGCCCTCAGCGAATCTGCCGCTCCAGGCAAAAGCCTTGTTTGCCTCGCGGCAGATACGCCCCTGGATATGGCTTACGTATGGTTTTAATCAGATGGGGGTTGACATATAAATGTAGACCTAGAGTGACACTAAACTCAGGAGTTAAATCTTAAAAATACATTCAAGTACCTTAAAAGAGAACTATGGGGTAACCTTTTTATCCCATAGTTCTCTTTAGGGCCACGGGAGGACATATACTAGCGTCCTCCCGTGACCCAAAGCTCAGTATATAGCAAGCTATTGCTCACTATATACTGAGAGCTCTGCAGCCGAGACGGATCCCGATAATGCTGTCGAGATCCACCCAGCTGCGTGAGTGACAGCTGGCTCTGCCTATCTAGAGGTCTAGAGGCAGAGCCAGCTGTGGAAGGCCCCCCCCCCGGCCATTTCTCCACTCAGCACTGGTGGAGGATCGGAGATGGGAAGGGTGGGGGGATCCCTGTGGGGAGCGGTGACTGACAGTCACCACTCTCTGCAGGGAGATGATCAGAAAGTGAGCGAGCGACAGTATGTGTTCACTCACTTCCCGATCTATAGAGCCGACCTGTGACAGTTTCATTGTCACAGGTCGGCTAGAACTATGGGGCTGGGTGAAAATCACTCGCCTTATAGTTCTCCTTTAAAGATGAACAACAATGTATCTTAGATGATTGGAGGATCTACAGCCGAGTGATACACAAATAAGATACATTGTTGTTCATAGTTAAGATACTTGAATGCATTTTTTTAAGATCTAACTCCTGAGTTTAGTGTCACTTTAAAGTGTATCTAAACACAGAAACAAAAATGTAATATATTTCAGCTAACCAGTTCGATGTGGTTGCTGCATTAGTTTGCTATTTGCCTAAAATGCCTTTGAAATTACACAATATAATCAACATTTTTTTTTGTAAAATCTAAAAGGTCAGGTTGTGTTGAATAAATAGATACCAAACATGTCAAGCCTTAAAAGTGACACGGTGAAACGGCGAAAAACGTTGACACATTAAACTGTATGTATGTGAACCTCGTCAGGTCATCAGTTTACAGTTGACTGTGAATAATGGCCCTAAAATAATTTGCTCTCACTCCGGCATAGATCATGCTTGATTAGCTTCATTCATGGCCAGAGAGGCCAGGGAATGACAGCTCTAAAACAGGAAGTGAGAAGATCCTTGTCACTTCCAGGTTCATGCGATTGAGAGGAGATCAGAGACTAGCAGGGTTATTCACAAAGGGTGAGGAGTTTGGAGAAGGGAACAATCTAGGACAACACGGCTGAACTGGAAAGTGAGCTGAATTGGAGAATTTAATCCAGTTCAGCTCTGTTGTCCTAGATTGTTCACTTCTCCTGCCTTCTCCAAACTCTTCACCCTTTCGTGAATAACCCTGTAGATGTTTGCAGGTCTCGACCTCCTGAAGCTGCCGACACCTGCTATGGTCACCTCTAGGCCCCACAGGAGGGGCTGCGGAGCCCGGCATACATGGCGGCTGGGAGGATGGAAAAAATACATGTTCTCTGATTTGTAGTGGTGCTGAGCCAAGTGCTCCCTGTGCTCAATGTGCAGATGGAAAGCCAATAGAGCCACAGCTGGAAGAGACCAGCTATCAATGGACCACTGTAGGTTTCCATAGAAGATCATTCCTGGAGTTCCACTTTAACTATCTGCCTGGAGTTTGTTTTTAATAAAGATGGATATTTCCCCCTGCAGTTTGGATGACCACATTTTCTAGTATTGGCATATAACATACAGCTTGTACTTCATAACACTTTGCTAGCTCATGTTTGGCAGCACCCGGTGATACGTTGTGAATATAAGACTCTATACAGTTCTCATTTATGAACTGCCTGTGACTGCGGAGTTCCGTCGCTGACACGTATAGGGCAATTAATAAAACGGACTCTAGCAATAATGCAATTACCGTGTGCTGAATTGTGCACGCTCACTTAGGAGATCAATAAGCGTTTAGATTTTCACAGTATGGATTCAATTAATATGTGCTGATGGAAGCAGAACGCGACCCCTTCTTTGCTCTTCAATAATATATCTGGAATATTAATAGTCTGATTGAAAGGGAGCTGGCGTCTTGCTTCCAGTCGGAACTGTACCAATTATG
>NW_017307543.1:296390-368731 GCF_000935625.1 Nanorana parkeri | reverse complement strand
CCTGTGGATTTCCCCACCTATCTCTTCATAGCTTAAAATGAACCCTTTCCCAGGCTATGCGAATTAAAGTATTTACGTATATTGAACAAGCATCAAAAGCACTTTCAAACAAGACCTCATTCATCTCTGTAGCTGTTGGTGTAATGGAGAAATTCACCTTCAGAATTCACAACAGAAGCACTGAACTCTTAGGGCCGGTTCACACCACAAAGCGGTCAGGCTCTGGAACGCACTGAATTGCATTCTGGAAAGTTGAACGAAAGATCTTTCGAAAATTGACTATTGCATGGTTACTTTAAAGGAGAACTATGGGGTTAGGGCTTTTCCCCATAGTTCTCCTTAGGGTAATGGGAGGACACAAACTAGCGTCCTCCCATCACCCTAAGCTCAGTATATAAGTATATAAACTGAGACGCCGCAGCCGGAGCGGATCCTGACATCGATGTCGAGATCCACCCAGCTGCGTGAGTGACAGCTGGCTCTGCCTATCTAGAGGCAGAGCCAGCTGTACCCGCCCCCTCCCCCGTCCGTTCCGCCAGTCAGTGCTGGCGGATCAGAGCGGGGAGGGGGGAATCCAGCCCCTCCCCTGTCACGGCAGAGAGCCGTGACAGGATCGAGAAGTGAGTGAACGCCGGTATGTGTTCGCTCACCTCCCGATCTACTGAGCCGACCTGTGACAGTCTCATTGTCACAGTTCGGCTAGAACTATGTAAAGAACTCACCTCATAGTTCTCCTTTAAGCTCCTTTTTCCTGTTGCGTCTGACAGCAGAATCTTGGCATCCTGCCAGCCCTCTTATGTAAACGCACAGCAGGTGCTTTCTAAGAGACCAACTGGAGCCCAGCTCTAGAGTGTTTGTTGTGATCTTTGAGGATGAATTATTTCACATTACAAGCAGCTGGAGAGGTCTGGAATGGCTAATGTTTTAAAGCTCTTTACCGCTTGCTAAGAATATGCAAAAACTTTACTGTCTGTAGCCTCGGTACTGATGAACTAAAATCATTTTGGGTAACTTTGTATTTTTTTTTTAAACTAATGTTGTGATTTTTTAATTTATGTATTCAATCTTTATTCTTGAATGAAACCCTTTGGTTCACACTGTACATTGCGTTAATGCAGCACGTCCTTGCGTTAAGGTGCACCGCATTCAGATAGTTCAATATGTGGCCTGAAAACGCCTTAAATAGCAGTTGTACCTGTAGTGACAGCGGGAGGAACCATTAAGTGGATTGGGGGAAACAGGAGATCAACATTCCCGAAAGTGGTGGTTTCAGGGCCGGTTCACACCACAAACTCCGCGTTCCAGTGCGTTCTTCCTCTGGAACGCACTGGAATACAAGCCGGCTGGCTTCCTGCGTTCAGGGGCGGGAGGGGGAGTGGTGGTGCATTGAAGTCAATGGCACTGCAGTGCGATCACCCGCACCCAGAACGCCGACACATTAGTGTTTGCTTTCTGGTCCAATGCCCTCGGCAAAAATAGTGCTTACCGTATTTTTGCAGAACGCACTGGACCAGAATGCAGACACTAATGTGTCTACATTCCGGGTGCAGGCTGGGGCCGTGGCTGCAGTGCCATTGACTTCAATGCACCACCACTCCCCCTCCCGCCCCTGAACACAGGATCTGAGCTCTTCATCAAGGGAAGCCTTATTAAGCCCCAATCTTGGACATTCGCCTGCTAGGATCTCCTTAGACATCTTACGTGTCAGTTCATTAAGAATTTACACATCAGCAACTACAGGAAACATTCATTTCTGTTATTATGTAACAGTCTGACCGCGACCCATTCCCTGAAGTACCTCGCTGTACAGCAGGGATTGGCAACCTCAACACTCTAGCTGGGTTGAAACTACAAATCCCATAATGCGTCCGCCTCGGTGAGTCATGCCTATAGCTGTCAGAACCTTGCAATGCCTCATGGGACTTGTAGTTCCATAACAGCCTCAGGGCCGATGTTGCCTTCTCTTCATTAGTATTAGGAGACTAATCATCTTTCCAAGACTGCACAACAACACCTTCCGAGGGCATTCTGACAACACCTTCCAAGGACTGTCCTAATAACATTTCAAAGTAATTTCTAGCAAGTGAGTGTGTTCTATGAACCAGTGGTTTAAATACAGATGTCATCAGCACACCAGCACGACAAAACTTGACTCAGTGCAAATCCATTTAATGATAGATGTCACTCAGAATATCAAGCGCTTTTGGGGCCGCACATTGAATGTCTGAGCCTGATGAAGGGGACCCTGTGCGGCTCCGAAAGCGCTTGATATTCTGAGTGACATCTATCATTAAATGGATTTGCACTGAGTCAAGTTTTGTCGTGCTGGTGTGCTGATGACATCTGTATTTAAAGTAGTTGTGTGTGCGGCGCCATACGCGGCCATTTCGAGCACCCTTCAACTTTTTGGGATTTCCGGTAAGGAGTGCTACAAGATCTATGGACATTTGCACTATAAACCAGTGGTTCTCAACCTGTGTAACTTAATTTGTCCTTGGTCATTAAGTCAAGATCCAAGTCGCACTGCAATGGAACGCACGGTATTAGGGTGCCGTATATTCCGGTGCGGGTATAGGAACCGTGGAAGGTGTGTTTGGGGTACCATTCAAATGAATGGCAACGCAACACACCTCCCACACCAGAATGCACGGTAGGTGCAATTACGTGGTACAGTGTATCAATCGCACGGTACTATGAGATTAACGCACTGTACTAGTGTGAATGGGCCCTCAAAAACACTGACACACATACACAACCACGGACACAGTCTTGCACACTCACGGACATTCTCACACACACATACACACTCCAACATTTTTTTTTTTTAAAGATCCCCCCAGTCTCCCTACCTTACGAGAACTGGAGTGGATCCTCAGCCTGGGGTCCAGTGTGGGCTGCTGTGCTGTGAGTGAGCTCCATCCATATGTGCATTGCTTGTAGAGCTCTCTTGCGCACGCTGTAGAGGTTCCGGGAGCCAGAATGTGTGACGTCATTCAGGTCCAGGCACCTCCTACAGACACATGAGGGAGCTGTAAGCATGCATGTATGGATGGAGCTCCCTCACGGCAATAGCCCCATTCCACCTCAAGCTGACACTCGGCGCCAGGCATCATATTTTGAATGGCTGCTTGGTGCGAGAACTGACAGTGCTGCGCTAGGGGGTGGCAGAGGAGCCTCTCACCTAAAAAAGTGGAAGGCATGCAGGGGCCCACTTTTGGGTCACGACCCGCTAATTGAGAACCAAGGCTATAAAGAACCTAACATTAGCATATAAGCACCTAATATAATGTAACCATTAGTAAAGCATATAGTCATTATTTTTCTTTATCATGAGAAATATTCAGGTTTTGCACACTGTCATGGGATATGTTTGCCATAATCTGGAATCTGGTTCCAAGATGCAACATAGTTGTTGTTTTTTTCTCCTCCATTGCATGTAAATGAGACTTCTTTCTGGTGCTGTTTCAGCTCAGACTATAGCCCTGCATTTGGCAGATTGTGGAGCTGAAAGCTTGGGAACTGAGTGTGAAAATCCTGAATATCAGACTCCACTGTGTCAAGTCTTGACCCCCAGCGCATTGTGATCTATAGAACATTCTTATTACCAGCCAGACTGTCTCATCTGCTCTACGTGCAGTATATTTCCTCCATTGTCTTCAGCTTTCCAATATACAGCGTCCCTTCAATGCAATCTGACAACTATTCTGAAGCCCAATTTACCAGAGAATTAGCGGCTTTCATAAAACCGACATACATGAGACAAAAGTTACTCTGCAGTTGAGTTTTCCTATGCAAGCCCCGTCGTCTGACACGTTGGGTAATATAATTATTGACCGCGGGTTTAATAGAATAGAGAGACATTATCTTATGAAACTCGGCAATTGTATTTATTTCTGCCGCTTCTGTCTAATTAAGGTGCCGTGGCTGAGATAAGGAAGCAACTCGCCTTTTCCATACGCAAGATAATTAAAGTCTATGTGTAATCACTTATTTTAAGTCATTACAGGTGACCTAAACACATTGCTAAGCCAAACGTTTCCCATCATGGACTAATTCAGGTGCACCTGAAGGTAGCCCATTCCTCCACGAGAAGCCCACCACACACTGGGGGCTTCAACTGCCATTGTGATGCGCTGGGCTTCTGGTGTGTCCCTGTTGCTTTAAGGAGGTTGGACTCCCTCCTGGCAAACCTACACCCAATTGATCCTTTGCTATATATGCTCCAAGATGGCGGCGCTCATAGATTAGCTTTAGGACCGCACTATACAGAGGGGCTTTAACCACGCAGTGTGGCTTCCACATATTCTGCAAAAGTTGTTCAACTAAGACCTCTATTTTTAATGCCACTGTACGTGTGCTGGGAAATGTTTGTGTTTGCATTGTGAAAAGCCCTTCCATGTGCACCTGGCTTTGAAAGCTAGTTACAGAT
The DNA here is from genome assembly GCF_000935625.1 of Nanorana parkeri. NCBI lineage: Eukaryota > Metazoa > Chordata > Amphibia > Anura > Dicroglossidae > Nanorana > Nanorana parkeri. Next base: position 364,302 of record NW_017307543.1, on the reverse strand, counting down.
TGATATGTGGGGTTGCCATATTTGTTTTGCCAACTCTCCCATAAGGAGCTTACTATTCCCATAAATTCTACCTTCATTGCGTGGCTACATGACCACACAGGCTTTCCTTTCCAACTTTTACTATGTGCAGGCCAAGCTGGCCGCGTTGCCTGAGGGCAGACAGCGGTATGGGTTGGTGGGGAATGTAGTTCCCGTCTACCAATGTTGCTTTCCTGTTAGGGCAATACCCCCTGGCAGGTGATGCGGATTCACTTGTGGCACGGAGTCTAAGCACCAGCTCCTGCATCGTTTAGCTCTTTTATTTCCAAGCTGATTGTCCCTGGCTCATCCAATTCTTTGGTTGGATTTCAGTTCTTTGGATCATGAAGACTCAACATCTAATGTGGGCTTTACCTAGGGTGGTTTGCATGCAGATGCAGCCTGCCTAGGAACACTAACTCCTCCAGACTGACATGCAGCACTCGTCCCAAGTGCCAGCCCACTGGTTGCACCAGGGTTGAGGGCTCTTGAAATGGGTACTGAAGCCATGTACAGCACCCTGCGGCCCCTCCCACCAGCCCTGATCTGCCTGCATTGCATAGAGCAGCAAAGAATCCAGTGATGACATCAGCGGGACTTAAATGTGGTGTGCAATGACAATGGAAAGGTTTTTTACATTTTCATTAGCATGTTGATGGGGTGGCGAAATATAAGAAGGTTAAACCTCAGCTCCAGCATATAAAAAAATGAAACCTCACCTTTGCTCATCAAAACAATGATCAGAAAGCAGACCAGCGGGGCTGTTGTATATTACCATAACAGCAGGGAAATGTAAGCTGATTTTGTTATTGATCGGGCAATAAAACTCAGGATATATATTCTGTATTGGATACGACTCGTGACATTTGAATGAATGAGGCTCCCTAATGACACAAATCAGCACGTGTGTAGATTTCACCATTCCCAGCAGTCCCAATATGAAATGGCAATCACAGCTCATTATGCGGCTGATCGATGGCCGAGTGGACCCGCACTGGAGTCGGCGCTATAATTGCTATTTGCAGCTGTTCTGCAGCCAAGCTCAGGTTGGCCCTTGCTGGGACCCCGGCGTGGGAAGCATCACGGCCAATCAAATACGGGAAATATAGTGTATTTTCAGTGAGCGCATTTTAAGTTCATTTAATTTTTTTACCTGATTTTTTGCATATTTACAAGCCATAGTTTTGTGACTGCATTAAATATAAAGATTTGCAGATTGGCCACTAGAGGGAGTTCTCAGTTATTACTGCAGCTTCTCTTATTTAGAGTGGATATAGCATCAGATGTATTTTTTATGTTGCATGCATGCTAATTAATGTGCTAGTTTAACACTTCAAGACCAGTCAGGGTGCCCATACTGGCCCATGTCCCCCACTAAAAGCGCCTACAATGGACACATGAGCATCATAACTGGACCATGGACCAATGGAAGACGGTGGCTTGGTCTGATGAATCACATTTTCTTTTAAATCATGTGGATTGCCGGGTGTGTGTGTGTCACTCTGGGGAAGAGATGGTACCAGGATGTACTATGGGAAGAAGCTGGTGGAGGCAGTGTGATGCTTTGGGCAATGTTCTCCTGGGAAACCTTGGGCCCTGCCATTCATGGGGATTTTACTTTGTACCACGTACCACCGACCTAAATATTGACCAAGTCCACCCCTTCATGGAAACTGTATTCCCTGATAGCAGTGGCCTCTTTCAGCAGGATAATGCACCCTGCCACGCTGCAAAAATGATTCACGAATGGTTTGAGGAACATAACAAAGAGTTTAAGGGGGTTGACTTGGCCTCCAAATTCTCCAGATCTCAATCATAAGCATCTGTGGTATGTGATGGAAAACCAAGTCTGATCCATGGAGGCCCCACCTCACAACTTACAGGACTTAAAGGATCTGCTACTGATGGCATGGTGCCAGATACCACAGCATACCTTCAGAGGTCTCATGGAGTCCATGCCTGGACGGGTTAGGGCTGTTTTGGTGGCAAAGGGGGGACCTACTCAATATTATGTGGGTGGTTCATAATGTTATGATTGATCAGTGTTTGTTCTAACTTGACCTTTCTTGATATGTGTTAACCATTTGGGGACCAAGGCAATCTGACAACTTGGTGCCGGATACCACAGCAGACCTACAGAGGTCTAGTGGAGTCCATGCCTTGACGGGTCAGGAAAAGGGGAACCAACTCAGTATTAGGCGTGTGGTCATAATGTTATGGCTGATCCGTGTACAATATACCTATCTACTGAAAGCTGAACACTATTACCTTACTGAGGACGAGGCCTGTGATAAAAGTACTCACACTATCGTCTTATGAAGAAGGCCAGGAGACAACAATATGGCAGCAGTGAACATATCGTCGTTTCTGTCTGCAGACGTCAGAGCGTCTCTCTCACCTGAAATTGATATTTCGTTCCTGAAAGTGGGCACGACTAGTAGTGGCCTGGATTGACCAGCCATGACGACATCGCACATGCGCGGTGATCTTATTGATACCTGAAGGTGGCCATCTTGGTGATGGACGCCGGCAGAGAGAGGAGGGGACAGTCACCCAACAGGATAAGGTATGCCGCCGGGTCCCCTCCTCTCTCCCAAAGCTGTCAGGCTCTCGGTCCATGACTGAGTGCCCGACTTTTCAGAGGGGGTGACACCAAAATGACTGTCAGTCATTTTGGTGTCATCCCTCTAATGGTGTCTCCCGGGTGCAGGCCGCACCCCCCTTGTGACATGTGACACCACTGGGCTTAACGCTGAACTCCAGGCAAACAGCTAAATACACATGTGAAATACTATATATTTGTATTTCTGTCTATCCCGCCTTGAGATTTCCACAGCTCTGTAAACAGCACAGTCCTGCCAGAAAGGGGAGGGGACCTGATGGTTTTTATGCAGTTTCACTTACTGGTCTCCTCTCTGCCCCCCAACCTGTGACTGGACAGTGAAAGGAGAAGCAGAAGACTGGTAAGCTCATCTCTTTGTCCCTGGTCTCCTGGTGTCCCTGAAAGTAGTAGTGAGGCAGGGTGCTGTGATGTTTTCAGAAAGCTATGTACCGCCCCCTGCTGGCACCTCCCACCAATCATGACCTGCCTTTATTGTATAGAGAAGCCCAGTGACCCAATAATGACCTGAAATAAGAAATGTAATGAAAACAGAAAAGTTTTATTTAAAAATGTCATGTTGACGAGGGGGGGGAGGGGGTGTTTGACAGGAACCAGGGAAGGCAAAATATAGGCAGATGACACTTCTCCTGGAAGGCAGAATGAGTAGACGTCCTGGTAGCCAGGATTTGGTTAACAGCCCGCAAGCTGCACGCTGCTACAGGGTCAGCTGTTTGTCAGTCTGCTCGTTTCGGGAACATTGTGTGCAGCATGAAAAACGGCCGAGCGACGGGGAACTTTGTTAGTGTCACATTTACAATGTCAACAAGGGGTGACTTCGGGTTTTCCGCCATGGCTGATGGAGGAGCCGCGGGCTTCTCATCAGATTTTCTGCGCTCAGGTTCTACAAAACAAGAAGCGTGGGAGTCAGTGAAATAATTGTGTCCTCTGATTCCCAAGAAATAGTGTCACGTTGTGCTGAGTGTCCGGACTGGGAGGACGGGAGACGTATTTGTCACCGTTAGATGCCGCCATTCAAAGGAAAATTCCAATTCCATTTTTAAATACCAGCAATCAGTGGGCGGGCTCTTGGGAGGAGTTATGCAAATATTAAAATTCCTTCATGGGTTGGTGTCTATCTGGAGGAGCGGGCATTCATAGGTAGGCTGTATTTGAATGCAGACCTTTCATAATGCCCACATGTGATCTTGAGCCTCCATGGTTAAAAATCCAATGAATACAAGGGGCGGGCCATAGTTAGTCAGGTTGATCCTATATAAATGGGCCATGGAACAGTCAGTCTGAGAAGCAAAATGCTAGGTGATGCTGGATGTTCTCCAGCTAGGAAATGAGGCGGGCTCTATCTGATTTGCAGCAACTAAAAATACACATTGTGAGAAGCTCGCAGTGTGCTGTCAAATCAGAGGAAGCCATTTTAATCCAGGAGAGGAGGCGGTACAACTGTGCAGGACTGAATGGAAGGCCGGAGGTCAGATTTAAAGGTATAAGCAGGGTTTTGCTACATCATCAAATTTCAAAGGTAAAGGCATCAGTGCCTTATATCTCACACTGCAGATATACAGCTATGAGGCTGAAGTGACAGGAAGTGGACTGCTATTTTTCATAAGGGGCAGCACTGCAGGCGTGACCAGGACACTGCATGAAGTGTGCATGTTCTCCCTGGGTTTCCTCCGGGCACTCAGGTTTCCTCTCGCACTCCAGAGACAGGCTGGGAGGTTATTTGGCTCCTGACTAAATTGGCCCTAGTATGCAAGATTAAGACCTCAGATTATAAGTTCCTTGGGGGCAGGGACTGTTATTGTATGTGGACCACTGTGTACATTGACGACTACATAAATATCTATCATGAATAATTAAATAACGACTTCTAGAGCAGGGGTATCCAAACTTTGGTCCTTCAGCTGTTGTGGAACTACAAGTCCCAAAAGGCCATGCAAGACTCTGACATCCACAAGTAGGAGCTCCAAAGGCAAGTGATTTGTAGCTTCAGGGGCTGAAGTTTGGCTAACCCTGTTCAGTAAAGCTTTCAGGGTACTGCTTAGGCACAATTAACATTTCTAAATGTCCCCCATAACATAGCAGGTCTTCACTTGTTGGGTTCAGGTCCACCGGCAGGTCTGTCGTACCAGGACCACATCTGGGCTTGTATGTCCCCAAGGTAATCTGTACGTTTGGATTGGAACGTCTATTGTCATTTGGCCTTTCCATTATTCTTTTGCGGTCCATAGACAGGAGAGTGTCACCAGGACACAATAAAACCTCCAGATTGCTAGTACTGGTTTACCAATGACCAATGTTTTCAAAATTGCAAAAATTGCTTCTTTTTTTTGCTTAGCTAACCAAATCAAAATTAATTTGCATTAATTACATGCACCAGGCCACGCTTTATGGCCGGTGCACACTTAGGCGACACCCCACTGTGCGGCAATCGTGTCTCCTGGTGTCCCTGAAAGTAGTAGTGAGGCAGGGTGCTGTGATGTTTTCAGAAAGCTATGTACCGCCCCCTGCTGGCACCTCCCACCAATCATGACCTGCCTTTATTGTATAGAGAAGCCCAGTGACCCAATAATGACCTGAAATAAGAAATGTAATGAAAACAGAAAAGTTTTATTTAAAAATGTCATGTTGACGAGGGGGGGGAGGGGGTGTTTGACAGGAACCAGGGAAGGCAAAATATAGGCAGATGACACTTCTCCTGGAAGGCAGAATGAGTAGACGTCCTGGTAGCCAGGATTTGGTTAACAGCCCGCAAGCTGCACGCTGCTACAGGGTCAGCTGTTTGTCAGTCTGCTCGTTTCGGGAACATTGTGTGCAGCATGAAAAACGGCCGAGCGACGGGGAACTTTGTTAGTGTCACATTTACAATGTCAACAAGGGGTGACTTCGGGTTTTCCGCCATGGCTGATGGAGGAGCCGCGGGCTTCTCATCAGATTTTCTGCGCTCAGGTTCTACAAAACAAGAAGCGTGGGAGTCAGTGAAATAATTGTGTCCTCTGATTCCCAAGAAATAGTGTCACGTTGTGCTGAGTGTCCGGACTGGGAGGACGGGAGACGTATTTGTCACCGTTAGATGCCGCCATTCAAAGGAAAATTCCAATTCCATTTTTAAATACCAGCAATCAGTGGGCGGGCTCTTGGGAGGAGTTATGCAAATATTAAAATTCCTTCATGGGTTGGTGTCTATCTGGAGGAGCGGGCATTCATAGGTAGGCTGTATTTGAATGCAGACCTTTCATAATGCCCACATGTGATCTTGAGCCTCCATGGTTAAAAATCCAATGAATACAAGGGGCGGGCCATAGTTAGTCAGGTTGATCCTATATAAATGGGCCATGGAACAGTCAGTCTGAGAAGCAAAATGCTAGGTGATGCTGGATGTTCTCCAGCTAGGAAATGAGGCGGGCTCTATCTGATTTGCAGCAACTAAAAATACACATTGTGAGAAGCTCGCAGTGTGCTGTCAAATCAGAGGAAGCCATTTTAATCCAGGAGAGGAGGCGGTACAACTGTGCAGGACTGAATGGAAGGCCGGAGGTCAGATTTAAAGGTATAAGCAGGGTTTTGCTACATCATCAAATTTCAAAGGTAAAGGCATCAGTGCCTTATATCTCACACTGCAGATATACAGCTATGAGGCTGAAGTGACAGGAAGTGGACTGCTATTTTTCATAAGGGGCAGCACTGCAGGCGTGACCAGGACACTGCATGAAGTGTGCATGTTCTCCCTGGGTTTCCTCCGGGCACTCAGGTTTCCTCTCGCACTCCAGAGACAGGCTGGGAGGTTATTTGGCTCCTGACTAAATTGGCCCTAGTATGCAAGATTAAGACCTCAGATTATAAGTTCCTTGGGGGCAGGGACTGTTATTGTATGTGGACCACTGTGTACATTGACGACTACATAAATATCTATCATGAATAATTAAATAACGACTTCTAGAGCAGGGGTATCCAAACTTTGGTCCTTCAGCTGTTGTGGAACTACAAGTCCCAAAAGGCCATGCAAGACTCTGACATCCACAAGTAGGAGCTCCAAAGGCAAGTGATTTGTAGCTTCAGGGGCTGAAGTTTGGCTAACCCTGTTCAGTAAAGCTTTCAGGGTACTGCTTAGGCACAATTAACATTTCTAAATGTCCCCCATAACATAGCAGGTCTTCACTTGTTGGGTTCAGGTCCACCGGCAGGTCTGTCGTACCAGGACCACATCTGGGCTTGTATGTCCCCAAGGTAATCTGTACGTTTGGATTGGAACGTCTATTGTCATTTGGCCTTTCCATTATTCTTTTGCGGTCCATAGACAGGAGAGTGTCACCAGGACACAATAAAACCTCCAGATTGCTAGTACTGGTTTACCAATGACCAATGTTTTCAAAATTGCAAAAATTGCTTCTTTTTTTTGCTTAGCTAACCAAATCAAAATTAATTTGCATTAATTACATGCACCAGGCCACGCTTTATGGCCGGTGCACACTTAGGCGACACCCCACTGTGCGGCAATCGTGCACGATTCCACATGTATTGCCACGTCAGGAGTCGCCCAGGTGTGCACCGGTCGCGCTGTGGGTGCCATTATTTTCCAGTGGCACCCCAGTCTCGCCGGGCTAAAACAGCAGCGCATCGTGTATCGCAGAAAAAAGGTACAAGTATCGTGTTCAGAAGCACGGGCGGAATCGCGGCGATCTGCCCCACGCGACCGGGGTGCCACTGGAAAATAATGGCACCCACAGCGCGATCGTTGCACACCTGGGTGACTCCTGACTGCATGGTAATCCGCGCGGAATCGTGCACGATTGCCACGCAGTGGGGTGTCGTTTAGGTGTGCACCGGCCCTTAGGCATGAGATAATTCCAGCAGTGGATTTTCCAGGTTCAGCAATGAAGTCTACCACAGATCATAATAGGATGACGAATCCCTTAAAATGCGTCTTAGAGTTGATTTTTTTTCTTATTGATTTTCTCAGCTTGTATGATATGTGGGATGATAAAATAAAAATGGTGTCGGTTGCAGATGCGATCTGAGCATTATCTTATTATTTGGCCGATGATGTGAAGTTAACATAAGGAGCAGTCCTGAATCATTTCACTCTCTGCAGTTATTACTCCTAGTATTCGGAGGTCAACCTCCTCCAAAGCTTGGGTGAAGATTAGCATTGGATTAGGTTAGGCGCGGGCCAGCGAAACAAATAGAAATTGTGTTACCCGGCGAACCTTCTTCAGCTTAATAACTTGCTGCAGCTGTATATGGAGAGATGGAAAAGCTGTAATCATTTGTGACCCTCCAACCTCTCTCCTATCTCGCATCCCTGTCTTTTCAATGCTGGATTGTTCCTTCTGCATACAGGCCAAGGGCTTCAGCATTGGGTTTCTGGGGTATCTCCCAGGAATTTCTCAGGGATTCCTCTTTAAGAACAATGTCTATTGTGTCTCCGTGTTTGTTTTCTGCCGCATTAAACAAATATTTGTCTCCGCTATTCCTCGGAGTGTCCTTTGTGTGTCCTGCTTATATGGATTTGTTCTTTCTTGTCAAAAGAAAATAATACAGTGAAAACAACAATAAGCCAGTGGCCAATAGGAGCGGTGATTTATGAATAATTGTAAGTGAATGCATTAATCTACCCATAGAGAGGGGACAGTTTTGTTGTTGTTGCTTTGCATTCGGGTCTAAAACCTAACGAGGAGATGTCATCTAAAGGGAAGTTATATTGTGTTTTCAATGGGTGCATATTTTGAGTTAGTTTGGTTGGTAAGGCCAATGGTGAGGCTTGGATGACATGAAGAGGAACAACCAAATTATTATAGTGATGGGCCCATAGGACTGATGGAGGAAGATGAGAGAGAGAAAGCAAATATGTATTCCTTCTCAAAGCTACTCAAACAGTCGACTTGGAATGGCTAAAAAAATAATAGATTGTCTGGGAGGCCAATTGATTTGATAAGGCTAATGGGGAGACTTGGATGGCATGAAGGGGAATGGCCAAATGCCATCTGTGATCTTGCCTAATGGAGAACCCTGGGTTTGGTGGCTTCTGCAATGCTCGAGAGGATGACTGAAGCTATGCGTTGGGACCTGTGAGGGCCCTTCAGGATCATTCTTCGGCAAGAGGTCAGTAATGGGCCTCTCTGTAGAACTCCTACCCCACCCCACCGCACAATAATATTAGCCTGCGAGGCAGCCCATTATAGTGATGGGCCCATAGGACTGATGGAAGAAGATGAGAGAGAGAGAAAGCAAATATGTATTCCTTCTCAAAGCTACTCAAACAGTCGACTTGGAATGGCTAAAAAAATAATAGATTGTCTGGGAGGCCAATTGATTTGATAAGGCTAATGGGGAGACTTGGATGGCATGAAGGGGAATGGCCAAATGTCATCTGTGGTCTTGAATAATGGAGAACCCTATGTTTGGTGGCTTCTTTAATGCTAAAAAGGATAACTGTAGCTATGAGTTGGGACCTGTGTGGACCCTTCAGGATCATTCCAGTGGAAGAGGTGAGTACTGGACCTCTGCAGAAAACTCCTGCCCCACCGCACATTACTAGTAGCCAGCAAGTAAACCCATTATAGTGATGGGCTCATACAATTGATGGAGGCAGGTGGAAGAGGAAAAGCAAATATGAATTCCCTCAAAGTTAATGTAAATTCTCAAAGCAAGTTGAGCAGCAAGATTGGCTAAAAAAAATTGACTGTCTGGGTGACCAAATCTGGACCTGGGCGAGAAGAGGCTGCGGTGATCAGTCTTGCAGCCCTGGGTGACCGGGGATCGGGTGAGTATATCTGCTTTATCTGAGCCCCCTAGACAAAGCAAGTACCTAACCCTTGCGGCGCTAGGGTAGCCCTACTACAAGGGTAAGTTTTTGAAACGTTAAATTCAGGGGCAAGGTCTGCTTTAAGATCAGATATCACATGCACTCCAACTTGCACTTGGAAACGCTTTGCCTGTTTCTTATTGTAGTACTGAAATCACTCTCCTCTCCAGAATTATAAAGGGTCTGCGAGAACCAGCCGTTCCCGGGCTTTTTGGTCTCGGCGGCCGCCTGAAGCTCGTGCGCTCCGCAATGCTCGTATTGCTCTGAATAATGCATGACCTCTTTTACCTTCTGATTAAATATTATTAGCATCTATGAATGTTTGATGATGCCGTCTAGCGGTAATGTTGTTTGTTTAAACCGATGCTTCTTTCATTTTCATTGTTCGGTTGATGTGCAAGAGGCACTTTAATTTGTTTTAATTACCGTTCGTCATGAAAGCTCAGCCTTTGATATGGAATGAAAGGGAAGACGGGACTGGGAGCGATCGCTAATCACGGCACGCCGTTTTGGTTTTTTTGTCGAGAACCGGGGAGGGCAAGTTCCATACCTTCATATTGAAGCACCTAATAAGATTCCGCTTTTATCTTTGTTTTCCTTCAGAAACGCTCATGAGATGAAACAGAGCCACCGAGCCGTGATCTCATGGTGGCCGCATGCGGTACGGTCAGCTTTCAATCTGTCCCGTGTCGTTGGGCGATCTTGTCGAACCCTGCGTGTGACATATGGATGCAAATACACACGTTAGAATGGCAAACACTGCGCTGGAGAAGAAAAGGCAACAATTGAACTGATGAAGGGCAAATTCACCCAAATAGGACATGCTTGCATCTAAAGAATCACAAATCAGGTCAAATGCACCTCTATAGGACATGCTGCGCCCACAGAAAAGCAAATTAGGTCAAACGCACATCAGTAGGACATGCTACGTCTGTAGACATGCAAAGCAGGTCAAATACACCTCAGTAGGGCATGCTGCATTCAAAGACATGCAAAGCAGGTCAAACACACCCCAGTAGAATACTGTTCGTCCAAAATTACGCAAAACAGGTCAAACACACCTCAGTAGGACATGCTGCGTCCAAAGAAACACAAAGCATGTCAAACGCACAAGAATAGGACATGCTTGCATCCAAGGAAATGCAAAGCAGGTCAAACACACCTCAGAAGGGCATGCTGCATCCAAAGAAATACAAAGCAGGTAAATCGCACCACAATAGGACATGCTTGCATCCAAAGAAATGCAAAGCAGATGAAACACACCTCAGTAGAATATTATGCTTCCAAAGAAATGCAAAGCAGGTCAAACGCACCTCAGTAGGGTATGCTGCATCCAAATAAACACAACGTTGGACAAACAATCCTCAAAAGGACATGCTGCATCCAAAAAACGCAAAGCAGATCAAACACACCTCAGTATTACATGCTGCATCCAGATTAATGCAACGCCACTCCAATGCACCTCTATAGGACATGCTGCGCCCCAAAAAAAGCAAATCAGGTCAAACGCATATCAGTAGGATATGCTGCATCTAAAGACATGCAAAGCAAGCCAAACACACTTTAGTAGGATATTGCTCCTCCAAAGTTACGCAAAGGAGGTCAAACACACCTCAATAGGACATGCTTGCATCCAAAGAAATGCAAAGCAGGTCAAACGCACCTCAGTAGAACATGCTGCTTCCAATGAGAGGCAAAGCAGGTCAAATGCACCTCAGTAGGGTATGCGGTATCCAAATAAACACAGTATTAGTACAAATTAGTACACAGTACAAAGTAGGACAAACAAACCTCAAAAGTCAAAGCAGGTCAAACGCACTTCAGTAGAACATGCTGCATCCAGATAAATGCAAAGCAGGTCCAATGCACCTCAATAGGACAGGCTGCATCCAAAGACATGCAAAGCAAGTCAAACATACTTCAGTAGGACATGTCGCGTCCAAAGACATGCAAAGCAAGTCAAACATACTTCAGTAGGACATGTCGCGTCCAAAGACATGCAAAGCAAGTCAAACATACTTCAGTAGGACATGTCGCGTCCAAAGACATGCAAAGCAAGTCAAACATACTTCAGTAGAACATGCTGCGTCCAAAGAACCTCAAAGCAGGTGAAATGTACCTCAGTAGGACATGTTGCGCCTAAAGAAACGCAAATCAGGTCAAACAAATGTACTGCTCAATTAAAGTGTATCTATACCCAAACCTTTTTTTTAGTCAAATGCAGGTAAACAACACCCAAAGACATGAGCCATAAAAGAGGGTCAGTCACGAGTGGGCTTATGCAAGAATCTCAATGTTCAGTCTTAAAGGGACACTCCCACTTTGCCCTGTATGGGCCTCTGCAAAGGACCCCCCTAGACACACCTTGCCTGCCCGTATCTACAGTTTTCTCTTAGTCCCCCTGCAAAGTCCTATAAATACCTGCTGCTCTGCAAGTGAAGTCCACCTAATGCAACTTTATGTGATGGGGTGGCAACAATACTGCAGTGTCCCTGAATGCAGAGCAGAGTTGTCACTCTACCTGCTTGCAATACAGTAGGATAATATATTGCAAGGGGTGTGGCTTTCAGCATTGTCACTGCTGATTCATAAGTCTGTAGCCTGTCAATCAACACCTGACAACTCCTAGTACTGCCCATTGCTTTCTGGTCTGTTGCTTGAACCCTCCCACTCTGAGCTGCAGTGTCTGGAATGGGACGCATGTGAGACACAAATGAAGGAGGATTTGGCTCAGTCAGGGAGGGTAAAGGGAGTTTTTTTTTGCTTAGTGTATGAGTCTGGTGCATTACGTAGCAACTGGATTTGGAACTTGTTTAAGCTGTTGTACAGGAGCCTTTAGTTGTACACATATGAAAAAATAAAGTTTTAGCTTTGCCGGTCCTTTAACAAATACCAGATTAAAACTGAGAATAAAATGTGACATTGGATCTATATCTCAGCGGCGCTCTCTGGTCCTTCATTTTTACACAGAGTCTAAAGCGCATCAATATAATGTAGATAGGATTGAACACATGAGAAAGATAGAGTCCATCTCATGTATTTTTATGGATCAACTCAGATCTATAGCGGGATGCAAAGAAAATCATTAAGGCACAAGGTCATTCATCATGTGCTCCAGACATCTGTGCTACTCTATGGCTGTTTATATTTACAGCTATATAAATTAAAGAGGACCAGTCACCAGACCACCACTTCCACCAAGTGTTCTGCATGCTCTACTATAGTCCAATCCATCTGAATGTATACTATATAGCCAAAGGTACGTGGACAGTCCTTCAAACGTTTGGGTTCAGATGTTTCCAGTGAAGGTTATTGTTAATGTTACACCACACAAAGATGTTAGACAATCGAGAACTTTCAACTGTGTGCCAACAGTTTAAGGGAAGCCCTTCTCTGTTCCAGCATGAATTTGCCCCTGTACACAAAGCCAGATCCACTGGCCTGGTGCTAAATCTCTACAATACACTCCCTCCATCCTCTAGATCAGGGATAGATAACCTTGGAACTCCAGCTGTGCTGAAGCTATCATCCCATCCATCATGCCACCGTTTCTACGGGTCATGCCTGTGGTTGTCAGTCTTACAGTGCCTCATTGGACTTGTAGTTTCACCACAGCTGGAGTGCTGAGGTTGCCTATCGCTGCCCTACTGTGCATCCCTCTGGTGCTTATTGTGCAGCCCTTGGGCCCCAGCAGCCAGTAGTGGGAGTGGAACTATTGATATGTAAAGGAAATGTAATAGCAATGAGTTCTAGCAGTCTGCTGTAACATATTCTCAGTCTCTGACCACCTCCTGCAGCTTGTCCCCAATCTTCAAACCCTCATGTAGCATATCCTCCGTCTCTGGCCACCTCCTGCAGCTTGTTTACATCTTCAAACCCTCATGTATCATGTCCTCAGTCTCTGATCACCTCATGCAGCTTGTCCCCAATCTTCACATCCTCATGTAGCATGTTGTAACAATCGCGGCTCTTGCGTTCCACGGTGGAGCGCAGCCGCGAGGCGGAAGTGGATTCGCCGATGCGTACCATATCATGTATGGAATATGCTGTGTTGCCCCCAGGGGCTGTCATGGACCACAATTGTGTCCCTAGAATGTTGGCCACCACTGCTTTAGGTGCTTTAACTTGCCTACACAACATTGAAACTTAATACTGGGTTAGCGTACTCTACGAGAAGGTTGGAATGGTCAATGGCCCTGGTTCTTCACCAAAGATTCGCCTGTGTACGGCCGCCCTTATCATGTTTTTGACGCGGCTTTTGCAAATAAGTTGGATTTGATTTCCATATAGAATGTGACATACAGCACAGATCTCGCAAGATTCAGCATCCCAGGGGTACAGCTCTGTCACCCCGGAGGCACAGCACCGCCTCGGCTGCATGACTCGTGCCAGTCTCTGAAATGCGTAGCCCCCCCAGGCTACGGGGCTCTGTTTCTGCACAGTAGGCAGAAGTTCAATAAAGCAATATTTTAAACAGCCTCTATTAATGCGAGCCCTGGGGGAGGATGGCAGTGTTTGTACAAAATGACTGTCTTATATTTATACTACAAAGCGTGCTGGCAGTTGCATCGCTCACTGGATGTGAGTGGGTGTCGCACAGCTTGGCGGCCCCCTCTGCGCTACTCTTGTAGCTGGATCCGTCCCGGGCTGTCATCCTGCTCATCTTCTGATGAAGACACACTGCTAATGCTAAAGAACCTGACTCACACCGCAGCCGTACCAGTGACTAAGAAACCGCCAGACATTTATCCTGATGATGAAGACTATTTGATTCCTTTTTTCTATAAAAAGCAATGATGGAAAAACATCATCCTGACCTAAATGATCTATGACAGTAAAATCTATCTATCCATCCATTCATTATCTATCTATCTATCTATCTATCTATCTATCTATCTATCTATCTATCTATCCATCCATTCACTATCTGTCTATCGGTCTGTCTGTTTGTATATATACTATCTATCTACAGTCATGGCCAAAAATATTGGCACCCCTGCATTTCTGATAATGCACCACATCGTGCAGAAAATTGTTGCAATTACAAATGTTTAGTCATTCTCATGTTTATTTCTTTTGTTTGCATTGGTATGACACAAAGTTAAATTCTTTTGACAAAACAAAATTGCAGCTTTTTGGTGCAGTCCATCATTCTACTGTTTTCAGAAAAAGAAATAAGGCCTTTAAAGAATAAAATCCAGTCCCTGCAGTCACTGGTGTTTTGGGGTTGCTTTGCTGCTTCAGGCACTGAATGTCTTGACTGTGTGCATGGCATTATGAAATCTGAAGACTACCAAAGAATTCTGGGGTGCAATGTAGGGCCCAGTGTCAGAAGGTTGGGTCTCCATCAGAGGTCATGGGTCTCACAGCAGGATAATGACCCAAAGCACCCAGAAATGGTTTCAGACAAAGCGCTGGAGAGTACTGGACTGGCCAGCAATGATCTGAACCCCATAGAGCACCTGTGGATAGATTTCAAAACAGCATTTGGGAAAATGAATGAACCCTTCCAATCTGAGAGACACGGAGCAGTTGGCGAAAGAAGAATGGCCCAAAATTCCTGTAGAAGTGTAAGAAACTCATTGATTACAGGAAGCAATTGATTTCTGTTATTTTTTCCAAGGGCTGTGCTACCAAATATTAATTGAGGGTGCCAATCATTTTGTCCAGTCCATTTTGGAGTTTTGCGTGGAATGGGTCAGATTTGGCCTTATTTTTCCTCCACTTTTTTTGTGGCATACCAATACAAACAAAAGAAATAAACATGAGAATGCCGAAACGTTTGTAATTGCAACAATTTTCTGCGCGAAGTGGTGCATTATCTGACAGAAATGAAGGGGTGCCAATATTTTTGGCCATGACTGTAGATAGATTAGATAGATTTTTGCCCATGACTGTATCTTAGCTCCGGTTTTTCTCCTCCGCCGCTCTTCGTCTGGCCTCTACATCATTTTTAAACCACCAGAATAATCTCTAATTTTTCCATCTTCAACTTTTATCAGCAGCTGTCTCTGCACTTACAGCACCACTTCACTTCGAGTTTTCCTTGCCGTGCACAATCAGAAATAGCTCAGAGCCTAAAAATCAGAGCAAGGGAATTCTCACTCTATGAGAAGAGCTCTGTTCTTATGGGGACTGAAGCGGTATCTTCTGTGCTGATCCACGTACTTGTTCACAGAGAGCCCCTTTGTCCGTCATCCTGATGATCACATGAGAGAAGCTTTATATTCTCTGCTTGAAACTGAACTCTAGGCAAACGGCTAAGAGCTGAAATACATATAAGGGAGCTGTTTTGCCTACCAAAGGATTTGTAGTTCTGTCCATTCAGTCCTGATATTTACACAGATCTGCTACATAGCACAGCCCCATCTGTAAGGAGAGGAGACCTGACTTTTCTCTGCTGCAGTCAAGCTACACAGCAAATTCACCTCCCAGCCTGTGATCTGTGAATGAACAGTGAGGAAGCTGATGGGCTCATTTCTCACCTCCTATCCGAATGTTCCTTGTTAGCACTAGTGCATGCAAGACACCTGATTGGCCCTGCGTGCATTAGGCTTCTTTCCTTTATTTTCACACGGTGATCTTGCCAGTAATACACTTCCAGTTCCAGGATGAATTTGCTCTCTTACCATTTTAAACTTTATGCACTCTTAAACTTGTGGTAACAGTTTGGTGAAGGCTCTTTTCTGTTCTAGCATGACTGTGCCCCTGTGTAGAAAGTCAGCTTCATAAAGACATGGTTTGATGAGTATGGCGTGGAGGAACTCGAGTGCCCTGCACCTCAACCCTACTGAATACCTTTGGGATAAATTGGAAGCCAGGTCTTCTCATCCAATGTTATTACCTTGCCTGACAAATGCTCTTTTGGCTGAATGAGCACAAATTCCCAGAGACATTCCAAAATCTTGTGGCATGTCTTCCCAGAAAAATGGAGGCTGGTTTAGCTGCAAAGAAGGGCCAACCCCATATTAATGTAATGGGATGTCCAATACGGTCATGTAGGTTTGATAATCAGACGTCCAAAAACTTTGGCCAATATAGTGTAAATTCTTTATTTTAATTAGGACTCAGGACCCTAACAGTTTGGTGAAGGCCCTTTTATGTTTCACGATGACTATGTATGTACAAAGCCAGCTCCATAAAGACATGAACAAAAACCAAAGAATTACCTCACTCCGCAGGATACAAGCGATAACTCCTGTGTTTATTGTTGTGCGGTCAAGTGTACTTTACAGCAAGCTCCCCAGACCAAAGAACAAACTCCTCTTATGCACGTTTCAACAAATATGGCTTACTCATGGAGCTCTGACTAAGCCACGTTTGGTGAAACGCACATAAGACTTTGCATCAATAAACACAGGAGTTATCGCTTGTATCCTGCAGAGTGCGGTCATTCTTTGGTTTACGCTTATGTAGGGCGAGCACTTTATGATCACTTTATGACCTGCACCTGCGGGGGAAATGCATCATGAGCTGGGCTGCAGAATCAGAGCGGTTTGATGAGTTAGGTGTGGAGGAACTCAAGTTTCCTGCATAGAGCCCTGACCTCAACCATGCGGAACACCTTTGAAATACATTGGAACACTCATTTTGAGCCAGGTCTTTTTATTCAGCATTAGAACCTGACCTCACAAATGCTCTTTTGGCTGAATGGGCACAAATTCCCACATACACACTCCAACATCTCATGGAAAGTCTTCCCAGAAGTGTGGAGGTTGGTTTATCCGCAAGAAAGTTGCCAACTCCATATTGATGGAAAGGGATGTCCAACAAGCTCATGTAGGTTTGATAATCAGGTGTCCAAAGACTTTTGGCCTTATAGTATAAATTCTTTCTTTTATTTAGTACTAGGGACCCCAACAGTTTGGTGAAGGCCCTTTTATGTTGCAAGATGACTATGTACCTGTGTATAAAACCAGCTCCATATAGACATGGTTTGAGGGGTTTGATGTGGAGGCACTTGAGTGTCCTGCACAAAGCGCTGACCTCAACCCTACTGTGAATACCTTTGGGGTAAATTGGAACGCCAATTGCAAACCAGGTCTTCTCATCCAACATCAGTACCTTACCTCACAAATGCTCTTTTGGTTGAATGGGTACAAATTACACCAGACACACTCCACAATCTTGTGGTAAGTCTTGAATTTGAGAAGGACTGCCATAGAGCCACTTTAAAATCTTGTGGAACGTCTTCCTAGAAGAGTGGATGCCATTATAGCTGCAAAATGGGGGCAAATTCAAATTAGAGCTCAT
The DNA here is from genome assembly GCF_000935625.1 of Nanorana parkeri. NCBI lineage: Eukaryota > Metazoa > Chordata > Amphibia > Anura > Dicroglossidae > Nanorana > Nanorana parkeri. Next base: position 346,609 of record NW_017307543.1, on the reverse strand, counting down.
GGTTTTGGAATCAGATGTCCAACAAGCTCATGTAGGTGTGATGGTCAGGCGCTCAGATACGTTTGGCCTTCAAGTGTAAATTGTTTCTATAATATGACCAGGGACGGGGACCCATGACCATTATGATTTCCCTTTAAAAATAAAACAGAGACAAAACCCAATTTCTGCACATTGAACTAAGCAATCAAATGTTCTCTTGCAGCCTGGAAGCAGGCAAGCCTGTCAGGGGAGCCAGTGAGATTGTTGACCCCTTTGTCAGTGATTCAGAGTACCTGCCACGAGCGCGAGGGAATGAGTTGATTGTACGGGGGGCGAAGGTTTGATCAACACCGACTGATTAGTGGAAATCAAGATGAACCAGGAAATATGTTGAAAATAATTCAAGCGTTCTGTAAGCCCCTGGGTCCTGAAAGCCTCTGCTCCTTGTCTGTGTGTTATAGATTATCAGTAAGAGGTACAGTCAGCGAGTAATAGAATTGGTTTATCCTGAGAATTCCCGAAGAAGAGGTATCAGCCTTAAAGGGAAGCTAGAGCAGATTTGAGTCAACTAAAGTGTTAGGTTTTTTTTAAAGCTGAGCTCCGGCCTTCCCTTCAGTCTTGCACAGTTGTATCGCCTCCTCTCCTGGACTGAAATAGCTTCCTCTGATTTCACTGCACACTGGAAGCTTCTCACCATATGCATTAGTAGCTGCAGCAAGCCAGAGAGAGCCCTCCTCATTTCCTGGCTGGAGGACATCCAGCATCTTCTAGCGTATTGATAACAGCTAGATTTAATCTGATACATGCAGCGATCGTTTTACTGAATGGCTGGATCAATACAGACTTCTTATACACTCGAGCTTCGGCTTGTACGTCAAGTTTGGCAAAGCATTCAGCAAGCTTCGAGCAGCTTTCTCAACAACCTCTAAACCAATCATTTAATGTACTTTGGCATTCCAGTTCTTAGATGTTGGTAGCTGCACAGTTTTTCTTAATTTGAGCTCCTTTTCCCTTTATTTTCTCCTGGTGATCCCGCCAGTAACACACTTCCGGTCCTAAGGTGACAACACTCACTCAGCCTTCTGTATCAGGACACAAGAAACAAGGTAGAACTATGGAGCCCTATGGGTGGTTGTTGTGTAGTCCTAAGGAAGCAAAGTAACGGAGACAAGACCAGTCACCCGGTACTAGGAGAGCAGCAGTGACCGGTCTTTATTACAGGAGGGGGCGGAGACAAGACCAGTCACCCTGCACAAGGAGAGAGCAGCAGAGGCCGGTCTTTATTACAGGAAGGGGCGGAGACAAGACCAGTCACCCGGCACAAGGAGAGAGAGCAGCAGAGAACGGTCTTTATTACAGGAAGCTCCAAGTCTCACACTGGATTACTGCACAGATCTGGAATAAATACACAAAGCTCACAGAGATTTAAGAAGAATACACATGACTCTTGTATGAGGACAATATTTGCTAATCAAACGAAAAGGCACCAAACAATAGACTTTCATTGACAGAGTTTACACTTCATAGCACCTTTCATCTCCAGTTTGGGGCTGAGATACTCTATATAAGACAATTTTCTGAAGTCCCTGGCGCTTCTGGCGAACCAAGGGTCATGGCTTGACGCGTTCCTGCATGCTCTTGGCATGCTGCACATACGTGCATAGCGCAGGACGACATACACCTAAAACATAACGATATCCTTATAAAATAAAAAGCTGTTTGGGGGTCTTTCTAAAGGTTCTGTTTCCCCCGAGCATCAATGGTGTGTGTGGGCTGCGAAAATACTACACGCAATGAAGGAAAGTACAGAACAAGTATTAGCATCAAACACAATACGACAAAGAATCAGCGCCGGGAGTGTGCTGTGTGTGCTCCACCATGGAAACCGCATGGTGTTGTGTTCATGTATTTCAAGCTGAGGGAGCTGCCGGCGAAATATCCGCGAGGGTTCCGCGAGCTATCATCATGGTGCTTGCTTTAGTACCATTCCTCTGCAGTTTTTTTTACCGTGCACGTAAGGAAAAATAATCAATTTCGGCAACGGTTTTGTCAGTGTGTGAACCAACAGGGGAGGTTTTCGCTTCTTCATAAAAAAAATGGAATCACAGCTACTAATTGAAAAGCAGTGTATTGTTTTTCTTAAAGGGTACCCGCTGTCATATTTGTAGTGTACACATAGTCATAGTGAATGAAGATTGTGCTGATGCAGGCTTGCACATGTAGAGCTGTAGTGCGTCATGTGACCTTCATGCCGGGTTTGCGTCGTACGACCTGGAACTCCTCAGGGTTTTCTTAATACCTCTATGAGTGGGTCCTTGCTAGGGTAAATCATGTCAGTGGAAAAGCAGCAGGGTCTAGGGGAGGACGATGTGCTTGGACTGGATGTTGTGAACTCACCCATGTTACAATAAAGTTTCTTTAGGAAAGACATGGAAGATAAGCGTTTTTGGTTTTTTTTTTCAAATTTTTATTTGGCAATTTGGGGAAGGACCCCGTTGACAGTAAAGGTGAGCCAGAAGGCCACCTGGAGCAATATCTTGTATCCGTATTGAGTTTTCTTAATGCGGGTGAAAGTTAAGTCTGTGGTAGATGTTTATATCGAAACTCTCCATTACTAATACGCTGCCTCTCCAGAAAATAAGTCACACGCTCTAATATTTAGTTGGACCGCCTTTAGCTTTGATTGCAGCACACATTTACCATGACATCATTTCGATATACAATGTCACAACATTTATGTCCAGGGTTGCATTCATTTTTCACCAAGATCTTGTAGTGATGATGGGAGAGTCGGACCACTGCGTAAAGTCTTCTCCAGCACATGCCAAAAGGATCTCAAATGGGGTTAAAAGAGAACTATGGGGTAAGTGTTTTTCCCATTAGTTCTCCTCAGGTTCATGGGAGGACATAAACTAGCGTCCTCCCGTGACCCAAAGCTCAGTATACCGCCAGCTACAGCTCGCGGTATACTGAGAACGCTGCAGCCGGGACGGATCCCGACATTACTGTCGAGATCCACCCAGCTGCGTAAGTGACAGCTGGCTCTGCCTATCTAGAGGCAGAGCCAGCTGTACCCGCCCCCTCCTCCATCCGTTCCGCCAGTCAGCGCTGGAGGATCGGAGGGGGGAATCCCTGGAGGGAGCCCTGCAGGGAGATGATCGAGAAGTGAGCGAGCAACGACATGCGTTCGCTTACTTCCCGATCTATTGAGCCGATGTGTGACAGTCTCTCTCATCGGCTTGAGCTATGAGGATGAGGGAAAATCACTCACCTCATAGTTCTCCTTTAAGGTCTGGACTCTGTGGTGGCCAATCCATGTGTGACAATGATGTCTCATGCTCCCTGAACCACTCTTTCACAATCTGAGCCCGATGAATCCTGGCATTGTCATCTCGGAATATGCCCAATGTGCCATCAGGGAAGAAACAATCAATTGATGGAAAAACCTGGTCATTCAGGTCGGCAGCTGACCTCATATTTTATAACTTCGTTGAACCCAGACCTGACCCCAGATCATAACACTGCCCGAAATCCAGATGGTAACTTATTTTTTTCTTTTGGCCAGGCAGTGTATTTCATCCATTTATTAAAGTAGATCAGAACTTAGAGTTCTCATCAATGTTGGACCTCTTAAAATGAAAGTCCAAAAAAAAGTGAAGTTATAGTTTTGGACACAGTGTAGAGATACAAACTGTCAAGTGTTTATTGCTATAGACCAGGGGTGCCCACAATTTTTGTGTTAAGATCTACTTTTCAAACGAGATCTACCAACGAAAAAAAAACCTCCCTTGCTCTCTCTCTCCTGGCTCTCTCTCTTCGCTCTCCTAGCTGTCTCTTCTTGCTCTCTTGGCTGTCTCTCCTCGCTCTCTTGGCTGTCTCTCCTTGCACTCTCTCCCTCTCGGCTCTCTCTCCTCGCTCTCCTAGCTGTCTCTCCTCGCTCTCTTGGCTGTCTCTCCTCTCTCTCTTTCCTGGCTGTCTCCTCGCTCTCTCTCCTGGCTGTCTCTCCCCGCTCTCTCTCCTGGCTGTCTCTCCTCGCTCTCTTGACTGTCTCTCCTCGCTCTCTTGGCTGTCTCTCCTCTCTCTCTTTCCTGGCTGTCTCCTCGCTCTCTCTCCTGGCTGTCTCTCCCCGCTCCCTCTCCTGGCTGTCTCTCCCCGCTCTCTCTCCTGGCTCACCTTGCTGTATTTTGCAACAGGCTGTGTAAATTAATATTCTTTGATGTAATACATAGCCCTTCAACCACCAGTATCCACCAGAAAGGTGTCAGGGAGCTTGGCTCAGCAGACTCAGGCTAATAGGTAATCATGTGTGCACAGCGAAATAAATATACCAAAATGGAATAAAGGGGCCGCCAGTCACACCCTTCCTGATCTACCAGCATCAGCTTTGAGAGCTACTGCTAGATCACGATCTACCTAATGGGCACCCCTGCTATAGACAAATCCATCCAGCACCATCTATCCATGAACACCACTAATGGGGAGTGAGCGGCTACCAGTGTGCCAAAAACCTTGTACCTCCACCAACGTTTTGAGGCCTTGCGAGAAGCTCACACTGTCCAGTGATATCAGAGCAAGGGAATTTCAGTCCAGAAGAGGAACCGGTACAACTGGGCAAGACTGAAGGGAAGTCCGGGGTTCAGCTTCCCCTCTCCGGCAGCCGGCAAAAACAAAAACTCTGGACTATCGCTTTAAATTTGTCAAGTCCTTTGACAAGAGGCAGCTGTTCTTGCCGCAATTGTCCTGTATTCCTCATGCCGGGGCACTCCGGCCCTGAGCTAGCAGATGTTGTCACATTTTGGCGAGTGATCATTTTTATGTCACACGGGGAGACCGCTCTGAACGACTGTTAAACAAAACAATATTTTTCCTCCGAGCTGTCCCCGGGGTGACGCTTGATATGAGCATAAAAGAGACAGGATTCCTTTCCTGCATATTATTCAGAGGTGATAACCCTTGGTGCCATTTCTGCAGTCTGATGAATGGTCTTCTGCGCTCTGTGGAAATACTCGCATACTTCATCAGGAATAATGTGTCTTTTCAATGCTCTGGGAAATCTGCTCATTTAGCAAAAGTGCGCTCCCCCTGGCAAATGGCCGCTCGTCCTTATTCCTGTCCATTTACAGTGAGGGACTTTATGCTGGAGAAAGCAGCCGCAAGTTACAGGCATTTGCCTCCAAGGAGCCAGCGGTCAGTAGCATGTAATTCAGGTGAAATTTTACCTTCATAACACTGTTGCTATTTCACCATTCAGCTCTAGTTGAAATCCCACTGGCTGTGAGTGGTATCGTTGAATGATTTTTCCTTTCACGGTCCATAAACATGTTGACAAATCCCCATCTGACCTAACCATCCCTAAAGAATTCACGAGTGTGCTTGCATAGCAGGAATATTTGATTGCTAACTCCTCGGGGGCGGGGACTGATTAAATAGTTCTATTTCCTTTGCAGAGAGCTTTGTAATCTGTTGACATTGTGGGGCTGATTTATAACTCTCAATGCCGTTTGTGACTGAGGAGCATAGGAAATTCCTATGCGCCAGCTAGTGGTGGTGGTACAGCGCCGAGCTATAAATCAGCCCCTATATGAATATGGGGTATAAATAAAGAGTGGCCTTTGTTCCTGATAACAGCAGTTTGTTGAGGTGGGTGGGAGGGTGGCTTGGTGCTGGTTGTAGTGGGCCACTAAGCCACTTGAGCTTGAGCGTGAGCATTTCCAGACCATTTTAAAGCATTTTATTTTTGCATGTCTTTTTTTCCGCAGTCCTTAGGCTTGAGCGGTTTTATTATAGCCAATGAAACGCTAGTTAGAAGTCAGAGGAGATATTCTTAGATGCAAAAACGTGCGGGGTCTATGGGGTATGGGGTCAAAGACGTACAACTGTGCCTGGACAAAGCTCACGTACTCTTTTGAGCTACAAATAATATTCAACAAGATGTGCATGGGCTCTATTAAAAACAATGAGATCCTTCATGTTGAGCGTGTCTCAGGAAATGTGCAACAGAACGCTCAGGTGTGAATGGGGTCTATGGCGTTGGCAGAAAGTCAGCTCTCCTCCTGTTTGGGATTTTTGCCATGTACAAGTGAAACCTGTATCACCACAGAATAATGGTCCCCTTCCCTAGTTTCTTCCAGTGCTGGTCACATGGCCATGGTTAATATCACATGATCTATATTGAAGTGATACATCAGCTTAAGTCTACCCGAAACAGATATTTTGGTGTCTGTTACAGGCCAGAGAGTTAAACCCCCCTGACAGTCTCTCCTATCTCTCAGGAACCTTATTGGTGAGATCTTTGCCGTCAGTGCCCATTATGAGGGGCTCCCACCATCTCTGTGCTGAGTTCCCGGGTGTGTACACCCGCTGTGCCCATTATGAGGGGCTCCCCCATCCCTGTGCTGAGTTCCCGGGTGTGTACACCCGCTGTGCCCATTATGAGGGGCTCCCCCATCCCTGTGCTGAGTTCCCGGGTGTGTACACCCGCTGTGCCCATTATGAGGGGCTCCCCCATCCCTGTGCTGAGTTCCCGGGTGTGTACACCCGCTGTGCCCATTATGAGGGGCTCCCCCATCCCTGTGCTGAGTTCCCGGGTGTGTACACCCGCTGTGCCCATTATGAGGGGCTCCCCCATCCCTGTGCTGAGTTCCCGGGTGTGTACACCCGCTGTGCCCATTATGAGGGGCTCCCCCATCCCTGTGCTGGGTTCCAGGTCTGTACACTTGCTGTACCCATTATGAGGGGTTCCCACCATCCCTGTGCTGAGTTCCTAGTTCAATACACCCGCTGTGCCCATTATGAGGAGCTCCCACCATCCCTGTGCTGAGTTCCCGGGTCTGTACACCCGCTGTGCCCATTATGAGGGGCTCCCACCATCCCTGTGCTAAGTTCCTGGGTCTGTACACCCGCTGTGCCCATTATGAGTGATTCCCACCATTCCTACAGGGTTTTAATATTATATTATGGAGATCTTGGTGATGGACGGCGGCAGAGAGAGGAGGGGACGTTCAACCCAGCCGGATAAGGTATGCCGCCGGGTCTCATCCTCTCTCCTGCAACTGTCAGGCTCTCGGTCCCTGACCTAGTGCCCGACTTTTCAGAAGGGGTGACACCAAAATGACTGTCAGTCATTTGTGGTCAGTCATTCCGGGGGGCCGCACCCACGCATCCTCCTTGTGACGCCACTGATGTTGGGTGTCTATTTACTCAGCACAGCCTCGTCTTTTATATTTTACAAAACAAATTGGGTATTATGTTGCGTTTTTGCGCAATATAATGAACTGCATTATTGGGCTTGATAAAGAGTTGCGTTAACATCTTGCAACATTAAAATTTGTAGCTGCCCCCAGTTTATCCTCCGGGGTCTCTGCTTTCAGGAAATATTTAATTCTGAGGGGTGTTTAAGGAATTTTCATTCCTAAAATGTGCATTGTAATGTGTGTAGAGAATGCTCTGGCAGCTGAAGGGTTAAAAAGCGAGCTGCGGCACTGTAAACAATCCGAGATGATTATATTCCAATTGTCCTTTACCCAGTGATTAATGGCCAAGCGGTAATAAGCCTTGTCACTTCTCATCTACAGGGCCAGAATGTGATGTTTTTTTTTTTTTTTTCTTCTCATCTCCAGGGCCAGAATGTGTTTTTTTTTTTTTTTTTGTCCACGCTCCAGCACAATGGCTCAGGGATATTGCCGGCTGGCGGGGCCCCATCCAGACGCGGTTCTCTTTGAGGGTTATTAGCTTGCCGCTTTTGTGTTTGGTTATGATAAAGCGATCGGCGCTGTTTGCTTTTCCATTGTGCCGCCGGACCAGATCCGAGCCTTGTTGTCGGAGATACCGGTGTAAGGTGTCATGCGTAACCGGCTCACACAATGGCCCCCTTTTATACCCAGCTATTCCTTCCTCTGCCGAGGCCGCTGTGTGTCGCGCTGTAAGTCCGCCATCAGCTCCGTGCGGGTGACAGTTTTGTAATAAGTGCTACGGTGAATTAATAAGCACCGGCGACGATCTTAATATTCTTCCTTCATTGCCCAATAAACTCATTATGAAAAGATACATTCTCTTTCCTTAGCATTACTTTGTGTTAGGAGCACTCTGGAGCTGGGAGGCAGGACTAAAAGTCAACGTGATCCTGCCATGAGGGTCCTTGTTACAGCACTTCCTGTTAGAGGGTGACAACCATCTGTCCCTGTCTCCCAGTTGTGACAGGGGCTTCAGATGGAGAAAAGTGACCGTCTCTACACATATTACACAGACATGGCCCACTGTTGTCACCACCAGGAAACCTCATCTGAGAATGCATGTGAGACTGGTCTTGTCTTCGCCCCGTCCTGTAATAAAGACCGGTCACTGCTTCTGTTGCTTGTGCAGGGTGACTGGTCTTGTCTCCTCCCCCCTTTGAAATAAAGGCCGCTGACTGCTGCTCTCTCTTTTAGTGCAGGGTGACTGGTCTTGTCTCCGCCCCCCTCCTGTAATAAAGACTGGTCACTGCTGCTCTCTCTCCTTGTGCAGGGTGACTGGTCTTGCCTCCGCCCTTTCCTGCAGTAAAGACCGGTCACTGCTGCTCTCTCTCCTTGTGCAGGATGACTGGTCTTGTCTCCGCCCCCTCCTGTAGTTTTCTGTACTGGGTGGGCCCTGCTGGATCCCTCCCACAGCTCTGCCCAGGCTGTGTACAGCATAGTGATGATGTCACAGCTCCTCTTACAAGGTAATATCTAGATTTGCAGAAGGCATTTGGTGCACACATTGTGGATTTACATCTTTTGTGGCTATTGAAGAATATATTTGAATGTTTTTGCCCCCGGTGTGCAGCTGTAATCTGCGCTGTTCCCGGCCGCTGTGTTGTGCCTATGGGCGGACATACAAAAACCCCCTTACAGTGGGGAAATCCATTTCTGCTTCTCTTACTGTCAGTGTTCTCTGTATTGCCCCCCCCCCACGATTCTGCCTTCCCGGGCCATGAACATACAACAGAATCAGTGAGAGCTGTCACTATCCCGCCGTGTGATTGAAATGTCTTTTGGCAGCGCGGAGAAGTGTCATTTTTCCTGTAAAATTCGCATGCCGCCGGGCACATAAACATTACACAGAAAACTCGACTTGACACAATGGGATGTATAATGGCGCATCTCGCCGCAGTCCTCCAGAATTCCAGGGGCCATTTCACGTCCCAGAGCAGCGAGCAGGAAAGACACGCGGGGTGCGGGGGTGTTATTCGCTTACTCCTTTGTCCTCAAGTTCTTCAGTAAGCCTGTGCAAGCCTTGTGATTGGTTAATGATCGTTGTGGAAGGACTCCGGGGCAATCTGTAAAATCTCCGGATTTACTTTTAATTGAGCGGTTGCTAAAGTTATCTGAAATGAAAATGGTTGGGTCTTGGCAGCGGAGTTATGGAGGATGGATGGTCGCCCCTCGTTTTCATTGTGAATATTAAAGTCAGAATGTTTCAACTAGAACTCCGTTATCAGCAGATATTGTTCTCATACAAGAATAATCTGCATTCCTCCTTAAATCTCGGTGAGCTTTGTGTATTCCAGATCTGTGCAGTAATCCCGTGTGAGACTTGGAGCTTCCTGTAATAAAGAGACCAGTCACTGCTGCTCTCCTAATACAGGGTGACTGGTCTTGTTTCCGCCCCCTCCTGTAATAATGACCGGTCGTTGCTGCTCTCTCTTTGTGCAGGGTGACTGCTCTTGTCTCCGCCCCCTCCTGTATTAAAGACTGGTCACTGCTGCTCTCTCTCCTTGTGCAGGGTGACTGGTCTTGTCTCCGCCCCCTCCTGTAATAAAGACTGGTCACTGCTGCTCTCTCTCCTTGTGCAGGGTGACTGGTCTTGTCTCCGCCCCCTCCTGTAATAAAGACTGGTCACTGCTGCTCTCTCTCCTTGTGCAGGGTGACTGGTCTTGTCTCCGCCCCCTCCTGTAATAAAGACTGGTCACTGCTGCTCTCTCTCCTTGTGCAGGGTGACTGGTCTTGTCTCCGCCCCCTCCTGTAATAAAGACTGCTCACTGCTGCTCTCTTGCCTAATGCAGGGTGACTGGTCTTGTCTCCACCCCCTCCTCTAGTTTCCTGTATTGGATGGGCCCTGCTGGGTCCATGCCACAGCTCTATCACCTGGCCTGTGGTTTTAAAGCATAGTAGGGGGCTCAAAAAAAGCAGATATGTTCACCTGATCCTCTGCCCTGCTGTAGTCAGCACTCAGCTCTGGCCCCCTCCTCTCCAGCAGTGAAATGTCCCCTGCCGTCCTCACATCTGATTCAAGTCAATGTACCTGCATTAAATGTGATGACATCAACAGTCCTTTGACCACCAGAGCCCAGAGGAGGAGAAGAGGCTGCAGGGACTGGTCTAGCAGCCAAACGGGATTGAGGATTATGTGAGTAATGCAGCTATATTTCAGTTCCTAGCCCTTGCAGTGCAGGGGTACCCCCAATACAAGGGTAAGTTTGTGATTTACCCAGAGTTCTTCTTTAAGCCAGGTCCATTTTAGGCGAACCCAAAATCTATGTTTAGTGTGTTTGGCATCACGACTCACTGTATGCAGTTTTCCAAAGCAAATCATTTTTGTGAAGCAACGGAATTGGAAACACCTTTTATTAGGGGAGGATATGCAAAAATAAATAAATACAAATAAAGTGAATAAATTACAAAGTAAAGAATTGATGAAAAAGTCCAGGCTGGGAAAAAATGGAGTAGAACAACAGATCGGTTCTTCTGTCTCATTTAAATATTCCCCTATGGCGGATCGGAGGATCAAATGAATATTTCAAAAAATTGGCATACAGCCCAAGAAGAGGAAATAATAAAAGGTGCCGCGGATATAGATTTCCTATTATAACCTTCCAGAAATGCGGAGCGATTAGAGATTGTTTGGTGAAGAGGGAATTTCAATGAATGAAAGAGGTCATGAGAAATGAAGCTCTTGGAGTATTATAGATGTGGCAATTGCAGGATATGTCCTCGAAGATGGAAAAACGTAAGATTAGGAGGATGTGCACTGTATCAATGTAAATGATATGTAGAACCCAATATGCGCTGCATATACTATTATATTATTACTATTATATTAGAAATACTAGTAGGATGTTAAAAAAGATTTCTCAACAAGCAAACCCACCAGGAAAAGCAGCAACAAATAACATGTAGCACTTTGTCCCGTTATATAACATGTAGCACTTTGTCCCGTTATATAACATGTAGCACTTTGTCCCGTTATATAACATGTAGCACTTTGTCCCGTTCTATATAACATGTAGCACTTTGTCCCGTTCTATATAACATGTAGCACTTTGTCCTGTCATATATAACATGTAGCACTTTGTCCTGTCATATATAACATGTAGCACTTTGTCCTGTCATATATAACATGTAGCACTTTGTCCCGTTCTATATAACATGCAGCACTTTGTCCCGTTCTATATAACATGTAGCACTTTGTCCCGTTCTATATAACATGTAGCATTTTGTCCCGTTCTATATAACATGTAGCACTTTGTCCCGTTCTGTATAACATGTAGCACTTTGTCCCGTTCTGTATAACATGTAGCACTTTGTCCCGTTCTGTATAACATGTAGCACTTTGTCCCGTTCTATATAACATGTAGCACTTTGTCCCGTTCTGTATAACATGTAGCACTTTGTCCCGTTCTGTATAACATGTAGCACTTTGTCCCGTTCTGTATAACATGTAGCACTTTGTCCCGTTCTATATAACATGTAGCACTTTGTCCCGTTCTATATAACATGTAGCACTTTGTCCCGTTCTGTATAACATGTAGCACTTTGTCCCGTCCTTCTAAGTTGTGTTATTGCTGAGATTGTGTAGTGAGCAGAGCGCCACCCCTCTCCTCATTGCTGTCCGACCACACATCTAGCAAGGAGATGAATGTTTACCTGTCTGGGATTGACAATCCTTGTCCCGAGAACCAGGCGCCTCCCTGAGACGAGCACCATCACTAGGTATGAAGGGGCGGGAGTGTATGTTAGTTCCCCTGTCCCATCCCCTGTGTCTTGTCATTGGTCACCAGAATGCGGGTGGTTGGGCTGCACATTGTCATTGGATTATAAGATAAAGGCAGCTGGGCTGCACAGCAACATGTATTTCCATAATACGGGCAGCATAACAATCAATGAGGCTGTGCAGCCCAGCCATCTGCGTCCTAGCAACCGATCATTCTGTGCGGCTTGGTCACCTGCGTCCCAGGCAACCAATGACACCATTTGGCCTGTATGCTTACATCCTGGCAACCATTGATGCTTTGTGGCCCAGCTGTCGCCATCTAGTGACCAATGACGCTGTACGGCATGGCCACATGTTTCCTAAGAAGCAATTATGCTGTACAACCCGGCCGCCTGCATCCTAGTGACCAGTGAAAAGATAGAGGGGGTGGAACAGGGCACTTGAATGGGAGCCCTCTACGTGATGTGCCTTCTCCCCTAAGCGCAATTGAAAAGGGGAACTGAGCGCTTCGTTAGTAATTCCCACAAATTGGGCTTCTATCAGGGGAGGAGCAGAGAAGCTGGAAAGTAAGGAATACAGAAGGGATTTTCACATAACAATCCCGTTCTTTTAGAGTGGCCAATACACGTTTTTACAGACCTGTATTTCATTTTGTAATGGTCTTCTTTGAAAAAAATGAATCCAAGAACACTTAGATCGCTAGAGACTGGTGTAGGAGCATCGCATTTTCATTAAGTATGTTCAGCAATGTCATGGGCGGGGAGGGGGGGGTATCAAAAAAACGTATACAGTAATGTGATTGAGAACTATTGGTTTCACACAAGATGGGGGAGGGTAGAGGAAAGAAGCTACAGGAAGAGGCAAAATGTATCTCCCGGGCTGACGTTAAAATAATAGGAATTATTTACCAGCCTTCCTGGAACATGTGTTTTTGTATGAATGTTATGGCAACTTGCTTTGAAATGTGTAATTACTTATGTACAATTGCAACAAAATGTTACTTTTTATATGTTTGTAAATAGGAGTGATGGCCTGTGGCTTGGTGCAAACCCAGTTCGGGAGTTTGCCCAAGCCCACTCAAAACTGTGACCGACACCCTCTCGCCTTACCTGCCCAAACAGTTACAGCAAGTGCATTCCTTGCCCCTCAGTTACATGTCCCTAACACAATTGATTTGACTAGGAGAAGTGTTTGTCGGTCACCGTTTTGAGCAGGCTTGGGCGAACCGGGTTTACCTTAAGTGCGCTAGCTGCATGAGAAACGGTTGTTGGAAAGCTTTTAGGGTCATTCCCACCATGTCTGCTGAGCTGTGCTGATCTGCATATATTAGGGGTGGGCAAACTTGGTATTCCACCCCTAATATATGCAGATTAGGGATGCACCGATACCACTTTTTTAAGACCGAGTACGAGTACCGATACTTTTGATCAAGTACTCGCAGATACCAATTACCGATACTTTTTCTTAAAGGAAGGGACAGGTCACATTTTTTCTAAAGCAATACAAACGAATGCTTTAAGGTCACTTTCTTAATATTATGATTCATGAGATGACGAGGGAGCATGACACCGGCTTCCCGGCCAATCAGAATGCCGGGCGCTGCGTCATTACACGGCGCCCGGCTTCCAGATTTGCTAGCTTCCTGACCAATCGGGAAGCCGTCATTGCACGCTACCCGGCTTCCTGATTGGCCGGGAAGTCGGCTCCATGCTCTCTCATCACAAGTGACGAGAGAGCATGGAGCCGTTTCCTGGCCAATCAGTAAACCGGGCAGCGTGTAATGATGCACTGCCCGTCTTCCTGATACAGGAAGTACTCGTGCTAGGTATCGGAGCATTTGGGCGAGTACGAGTAGTCACACAAATAATTGGTATCGGCACTGATACCGATACTAGTATCGGTGCATCCCTAATGCAGATCAACACATATTTTGGAATCACAAGTCCCATGAGGCAGTGCAAGACTCTGACAGCCATGAACATGACTCCCGGAAGCAGAGACATGATTACATTTTTAGTTTTAGCCTGGCTGGAGTGCTGAGGTTGCCTACATCTGGCACATATCAATACAGGATCAAAGCAGGGACACAAACTATTGTAGAGTTTTAAATAAACAAACTATGATGCTGTGAAAGCTTCCGGATTCTGCTTTCTTTGCATTGTGAATCTATTGAAAAGTTTCTTACCCGAAGATCCTGCCAGTAACGGCACTTCCTGTTGCAGGCTGACAATGCCAAGCCAACTAACTCGCAATGGGCAGCAGCATTGTCAGCCTGCCGCGTGTGCTCTTTCACCTGGTCATCGGACTGCCTGATCAGATAGTCATAGCAGCAGTATCATAACACAAATCTGAATGGGAAAGAAGAACTTTTTGAGAAAAAAAAATCCCCCAACCATGCTATTAGGCCAGGGGTGCCCAAAGTTCTGTGTACAGTTGTATCTGTGTTCATTCTTCCACCTTACCGCCATGTCATGTGATCCTCCGCGATGTTTGTATGGGAGCTCGCCTGCTAAATTATCTTATCCTTTTGCTTTGGGAAGCCTGTCATCAGCAGATTAACCCGACAGCGCGGCGAATATACCTCCAAATTACAGCCATTTTCTCCGATGCGACAAATGGCTGCGATGACAGGCGTGTTTGCGGTGCGGCTGATCGTTAGCTCTTTGCTGCTTTAGGGAAATATTTGAATTTCCATTTAGACCAAAAAACGCATGCTCTTGTGAAACGCCGTAACGATCTGCCGGAGGTAATTGCGTGTACTTTGATTTACGTATATTTTTCTGTATTGATTCTGGACAATGGATACAGGCAGTAGAGTGCTAAGTGTTTAATGGTAATGGGACCTATGAAGGATAGAGAGGAGCAGAAAGTTATAGAGCTGACACCTCCCAGCATGCACCAGTCCTGACTTCGGGTAGCAATTTGGAACTGATATAAGTGGTCCAGTCGCATGTGCATATTAAGTTATGTAGTTACAATTTAATACACTGTAAAATATACTTAAATTACAGGCAGTCCCCAGCTTATGAACAAGATAGGGACTGTAGGTTTGTTCTTAAAGAAGAACTATGGGGTCAGTGTTTTTCCCCATAGTTCTCCTAAGGGTAACGGGAGGACACAAACTAGCGTCCTCCCGTCACCCAAAGCTCAGTATACCGCGAGCTACAACTCCTTATATACTGAGACGCCGCAGCCGGAACGGATCCCGACATTACTGTCGAAATCCACCCAGCTGTGTGATTGACAGCTGGCTCTGCCTATCTAGAGACCGAGCCAGCTGTACCCGCCCCTCCCCGTCCGTTTCGCCAGTCAGCGCTGGAGGATCGGACAGGGGAGGGGGGAATCCCTGCGGGGAGCTGTGAGTGACAGTCACGGCTCTCTGCAGGGATAGATCAAGAAGTGAGCGTGCGACGATATGTGTTCTTTCCTTTAAGTTGAATTTGTATGTAAGTTGGAACAGGTACATTTATTAAGTGTAACTCCAGCCCCAAATTTTGTTTTAGTTTTGGATAGCATAGGGAAGGGTTAACCCCTGTAACGTTTGTTTTGCTGTGTGTGCCCCTGTTCAGAAGATTTCACCTCACTTTCTGTCCCTATGACAATTGGATTTTGAACATTTTGGGTTGTCGTGGAAACAAGGATTGGTGATAAAGCTTCAGTGGATACACCTTTTTCCCCATGGTCACTCTAAAGGTGCCCATACACTGCACGATTCTCGTACGAGAATCGTGCAGTGTAAATGAAGACGTGCGACCGTTTCTACTGTACGGTTGCATGTCTTTTGTCTAAGGAGCATGCTAGAAAACCAGCCTGTTGTCTCAAGGACAGGAAGTGAGATTAAATCTTCCTAATGATGATACAGACAGCAGTAAAAACCTCACAGTGACCCGGAACAAGAGGCGGGCACCCCTCATCTGCACGTTTAACAATAGCCAACTTCCTGTAATGTACTACGAACCAGAGCCAAAAAGGCGGGCACTCCTCGTTGGCACGAGCGTGGTAGCATTACAACGACTGAAATGCTGTGCGGAACACGTTGGCTGCAGCCTGGCTAGAGGGAACTTGATATCGTCGCAGATGAAATCTTACAATGTGACCATAATGTGACCATAGGAAATCTACAGATAATCTATAGGTGTATGGCCGGCTTTAATCAAGCCCAGGCTTAGAGATTTAACCTCCCTTTAAAGGCAACTAATGAGGTCAGCTGTGAGAATCTGCAGTGTGTAGATGGCGGAGAACGGCAGAATCCAGCAACTTTGAAGGTGCCCATACACCTTACAATTATCTGCCGATGGTCAGACGGAAAAAGTGCAACAGATTGGCCCAGGTGGAGATTACTCCATCCACACAGTTAAGTGTAGATGGAGGAATCTGTTGCACTTTTTCCATCTGACCACAGAAAATCTGCAGATAATTGTAAGGTGTATGGCCAGCTTAAGATTCACACTTCAGAAGAAGAGGGAGAATTTGCAGTTCTAGCTCTGTGAACTTAACCCTGTTCTGAACTCCCTTTAAAGGTGACTAATGAGGTCAGCTGTGAGAACCTGCAGTGTTTTGTACTGCGGTGAAGGAGAAGGTCCAGTAGATGGGGCTGAAGGTCAGAATTTAGCAACTCTTGGATTCATACTTCAGAAGAGAAGGGAGGGTTTGTAGTCCTTGCTCTGTGAACGTCACTCTTGTTGAATTCTGGCCTCCCTTTAAAGGCGACTAATGAGGTCAGCTGTGAGAACCTGCAGTGTAGGAGAAGGTCCAGTAGATGGGGGATGAAGGGCAGAATCCAACAACTCTGTAGGGAGCCTATAGCAACATGGCCTCCAGCTATAGTTCAGGTCTTTATCCCTTCAATGTCTCCCCTAGGGACTTGTTCACACAGTTTGGTGTTAATAACGGGTTTGCTTTCAGCTAATGAAATAGCTGCCCCAAAAATAGCGTGATTGGGCATAAAAAAATATAGTAACACATAGTCCCTGTGCATGGAAGCCGAGCAATTTTAATCATGTTCACCGAATCTCGAATTCCTCTGCTCTCCTCCCCTCTGTGGATCCATTCTCCGCATCAACACTGAGCAGCGGCGGTGGGAGGTCCGTTCACTCTGCGCCTTTATAAATCTCGGATATAATGTATCTGCGAGAAAGGCCGTGACCTGTAATTTCTCCTGAAGCAAGGCTTTTGTCAGCCTGATCACAGCCTGCCGCAGAACAGGTGACGCCCCCTCCCCCGGCATTGTAATGCGCTCTCTATTACCGCGGTCTGCCACTCTCACAATGCAGCGCCAAGGGGATATTGTCTAATCAACCTTCATTGCTATCAGACCTGGTTGGAGAGGCAAAGGGGGGGGCCATAGAGGCCCAAATCTGACATTTGTCATCGCTAGCTGGCCACGTAGGCTAAAGGAAGCCTGCCGTAATAAAGTACGGAGGATGCCATCACTGCCGGGGCCTTCTGAACGTGCTAGGTTCATTGCTGCCTTGCCAATCCAATGGCTTCGGTGCTTGGCATGTTCCGACCTCACTCCAACTCTTTCCTTTGCATGCTTGTTCAGGGCCTTCCCATTGAAAGCATTTCATTAGGATTTACCGATACTAGTATTGGTATTGGTGCCGAGTATTTGGGGGAGTACTCGTGCCTAGCCCGATACTTGAGCTTCTGGTATCAGGAAGCCAGCTCCATGCTCCTTCGTCATCAGGTGACGAGGGAGCATGAAGTCGGCTTTCTGACCAATCACAAAGCCGAGGGGGGGGCGTGTAATGACACGCTGCCTGGCTTCCTGATTGGCCGGTAAGCCGGCTTCATGCTCCCTCGTCATCAGGTGATGAGGAAGCATGAAGTCGGCTTTGTGATTGGTCAGGGGGGGGGGTATGGGCATGTAATAACACGCTGCCCAGCTTTTGACGAGGAGCATGGAGCTGGCTTCCTGCCCAGTCAGGAAGCTGGGCAGCGTGTCATTACATGCTCTGTGTATAGGGCCACGCTCTGTGTATAGGGCCACGCTCGGTGTATAGGGCCACGCTCTGTGTATAGGGCCACGCTTTGTGTATAGGGCCACGCTCTGTGTATAGGGCCACGCTCTGTGTAAAGGGCCACGCTTGGTCTATAGGGCCATGCTTATAGAACTTCTCACTCGGAGCCCTTCCTTCTTATTAGCAGTGAACTATAAGGTGCTGGGTTTTAGATTCAGTCTTGTTCATTAGAAATAATGACTATTTTAAACCTCATGAAAATGTGAGCACTTTTTTCTTCTCTCTGAAGAACTGAAATATTAATTTAAACTGCCCTAAAAATGTTCTTTTTGATAATAGCGCGCCATTAAAAATGGATGGCAGATTAGCTCAGTTAAGTGGATGGCATTCGCAGAGATTAATATATCATCATTCTGAATATATCCTTGTCGTAGGCTGCTACTGACGACTGGTATAGAAAAATCGCGGTCTGCGGCAGACTCTCGCAATATAGCAACTGTTTTTATTTACAAACTAAAGCAGTGGTTGTCAACTTTCTTCAAATCTAGGGGTATATTCGAGTGTGGCCCCTGCCATCCCTAATGACCCTACATAATATTCAGCAAATGTAATTCTAGAGAAAGCTGTTAGAGACTGCAGACATGCAACGGAGATGGTTAAAGACTGCCGGCATACTACGAGAGGTGGTCAAAGACTGCCTGCATACTAGGAGAGGTGGTCAAAGACTGTCGGCATACTAAGAGAGGTGGTCAGAGACTGCCGACATACTAAGAGAGGTGGTCAGAGACTGCCGGCATACTACGAGAGGTGGTCAAAGACTGCCAGCATTCTTAGAGAGGTGGTCAAAGACTGCCAGCATTCTAAGAGAGATGGTCAAAGACTGCCGGCATACTACGAGAGGTGGTCAAAGACTGCCGGCATACTACGAGAGGTAGTCAAAGACTGCCAGCATTCTAAGAGAGGTGGTCAAAGACTGCCGGCATACTACGAGAGGTGGTCAGAGACTTTTGACATGCTTCAAGAAATGATCAGAGACTGCAGACATGCTACAGGAGATGGTCACAGACCTCAGGCATGCTGCAAGAGTTGGTCAAAGACTTGGGACATACTACAGGGGATGTCAGGATAGCCAGAGATTGAAGACATATTACAGGAGACGTTTAAAGGTGGTCTACAAGAGGTGGTTAGAGAATGCAGACATTCAGCAGGAGATGGTCAAAGAAGGACTACAAAACATGTTTAGAGACTGCAGATATTTAGCAGAAGATAATCAGAGACTGCAGGCATAATACAAAAGGTGGTGGATGTAGAAGGTGGTCTAGAAGAGATGGTTATAGACTGCAGGCATTCAGCAGGAGAAGGTCAGAGACTGCAGACATATTACAGGAGATGGTCAAATGTGGTCTGCATAAGATGGTTATAGACTGCAGGCATTCAGCAGGAGATGGCCAAAACGGAGAGGGAGATGGCCAAAGGTGATCTACAAGAAATGGTTCTGCAGACATACAGCAGGAGATGGCCAAAGGTGGTCTATATGAGACTGCAAGGCATTCAGCAGGAGGTGGTCAGAAACTGCAGACATATTGCAAGAGACGGTCAAAGGTGGTCTATATGAGATGATTTTAGACTGCAGACATTCAGCAGGAGATGGCCAAAGGTGGTTTACAAGAGATGGTTAGAGACTGGAGACATTCAACAGATGGTCAAAGATGGTCTACAAGAGATGGTTTTATGCCAACAGACATTCAGTAGGATATGGCCAAAGGTGGTCTACAAGAGATGGCTTTAGACTGCAAACTTCAAATTATTGAGGTCTGGATTTCCAATGAAGGACACTTTTAATGTTATGGCATAAAAAGAGATTTCAAACCTTGTGGTAACAGTTTGGTGAAGGCCCTTAACTGTTCCAGCATGACTGTCCCCTGTGTACAAAGCCAGATCCATAAAGACATGGTTTGACCAGTTTGATGTGGAGGAACTCGAGTGACATGCATAGAGCCCTGACCTCTACCCTACTGACCTCAGTCTTACTGAACACCTTTATTATGAATTGGAACACCTGGAACCAGGAAGAATTGGAACTGTGAGCCAGGTCTTCCGACATCAATCCCTGACCTCTTAAATGATCGTTTGGTTTGTTGGGGACAAATTGGGCAAACTCCAAAACCTTGTGGAAAGATTCTCAGAAGAGTGAAGGCCCTTGTAGCCATGAAGGAGAGGTCAACTCCATATAAACGGCCATGGTTTTTAAATGGAATGTTCAAAAAGCTGATATAGTTGTCTTTGTCAGATGTTCACAAACCTTTGGCCATATAGTGTAAATACACTGTGCAGTCCTGGCACATGGATCATATGAAGGACTTTTGGCAAAGTTGTCCTTTAATTAATCCACCCCAACTGGTAACATACTTCCTGCCTGATCCAACGATATTCGCTGTTCGGCCCCTGCTGTTCGGCATTGCACAGCCTTTGCAAAAGGAACCTCTGGCCAGTTCTTCATACCTCAGATGGTGCATTCAGTTCTACAGCAGTGCCTTACTCAGGGCTGCCTCCAGCAGTCCTGCGGAGTACAGCTTTCTCATAGGGCTGCACTCAAGAGGTGGGGGTATTAATTAAAGGACAACCCCATTAATGGTGTTTCCCAGTTCTGCTCCTGCATTGCCACCCTGTCACACTGGCTTCCAGTGGAGGCTACAAGAGGTCATTTCAACACACATTACACAGGTATGGTCCACTGTTGTCACCATCAGGAAACTAGCCCTGAGGAATACCATGCAGCCATCGCTGGAGTGCGTGTAGAAAGAAAGTGGCTACAAAAGGGCTGCAGGAGATGTGATGTAGCAAATGCTAAAAAAAAAAAAAAAAGGGGAAACAGGTGTTTTATCGTTTTTAAAATACGGCAGTGTATGATGCACAGTGCTTTTAAAGAAAAGAAGAAAAAAAACAGAATGGTATTCAGTCAGCGCTTACATCTACTCTAAAGGAAACCTTTGTTGCCAGAAATACAGGTTTTGGTTACAAAACAGGGACCGATCTGACTTCTAGATTTACTCTGAAATAAGTTTCTATACACTGTAATTTTCTCCGTGATTTATCCCTGCTTTGTCCAACTTTCAGCGCGTTGATATCCGCGTGACTGAGAAATGCTTTGTACAAGTGCTGGGAAACATTAAGGCTTTGAGATGTAAATCTTGTAAAGCTGGTAAATGAGCCTTAAACTTTTTTTTTTTCTTCTTTCTGTTAAAGAAGTGTTAAGAGAAGGAAAGTGAGCCAGATTCCTCCCGGCTGTGTAACGCCGTGACAAAGACATAGTAAAAAGCAATAAACGTTTACATCTATTAGCAGGGCGTTAAGACTTTGGCTCTGTTCACATGAGCATTATAGGTTTGGCACTGGTCCCTACCTATACTAAAGCTATGGACACTAAAGTATTTTCATATTACCATGCAGTAAGCAATTTTTAAAACAAACCTTCACTGACCTCTGTTGCTATAGGCACTGTGGGGAAATTCATCTTCAGAGTTCACATCAGCATACATTAGCGGCAGCAAAGGGGGACAAGGAAGAATGTCCCTTACATTGGTCACCATTGGACACAAGAATGCCCCTTACATTGGTAACCATTGGACGGAAGAAGGCCCCTTACATTGGCAACCATTGGATAGAAGAATGCCCCTTACATTGGCAACCATTGGACAGAAGAATTCCCCTTACATTGGTAACCAATGGAGACAAGAATGCCACTTATATTGGTAACCATTGGACGGAAGAATGCCCCTTACATTGGTAACCATTGGACAGAAGAATGCCCCTTACATTGGTAACCATTGGACAGAAGAATGCCCCTTACATTGGTGACCATTGGACGGAAGAATGCCCCTTACATTGGTAACCATTGGACAGAAGAATGCCCCTTACATTGGTGACCATGGGACAGAAGAATGTCCCTTACATTGGTAACCATTGGACAGAAGAATGCCTCTCACATTGGTAACCATTGGACAGAAGAATGCCCCTTACATTGGTGACCATGGGACAGAAGAATGTCCCTTACATTGGTAACCATTGGACAGAAGAATGTCCCTTACATTGGTAACCATTGGACAGAAGAATGCCCCTCACATTGGTAACCATTGGACAGAAGAATGCCGCTTACATTGGTAACCATGGGACGGAAGTATGCCCCTTACATTGGTAACCATGAGACAGAAGAATGCCCCTTACATTGGTAACCATGGGATGGAAGAATGCCCCTTATATTGTTAACCCGTGGATGGAAGAATGCCTCTTGCATTTGTAGTCAGTGAAAGGAAGAATGCCCCTTACTCTCACTGTAGTGATGACAGGGGCATTCTTCCCAATGATCACCAATATAAGGGGCAGTACACATGAAGACATGGGGCATTCTTCCCACCTACCATTAATGTTAGGGGCACTACACCGACTACATTGACACTACATTGGAAGTTAGTGCCAAGAATGCCCCATTACAGACAATTAAGAATCATTTGTGTCACTGGTCGCTTACCTGAATAGTGAGAGTAGACGCTGTACTGTTCCCAGGCCACTCGTCCTGCCATGTGACTTCAGTGCCACAGCTAAATTGGTCAGTGTCCGAACAGGAGCTCAATCTCCTGTTGTGGGAAGGGGGAGGAGTCACTCCTTTATCTCATTCAGTTCTACATGAATTTTTGTTTAAGCTATTGAGCTTTATAAACATTTATTTCAACACAACAGTTACAAAGAAGTTGCCCAGAGTTCCACTTACCAACTATAAATGTAAATATCAAATAATCATATTCAATATTTCATATCTTCCTGACAAAAAAGAGAAATATATTTAAACTGTTATTTTTTTTTAACCCTAAGCAAAATAAATGAGGAAATAAAATATACAAAAACGATATATCCCGGCCCAATCTGTTGCGGCAGGGGGGCATTTTTTGCACCTTTGTGTCATATACTGTAACTGAGGGTTGGGGAATGCACCTGCTGCAACTTATTGGGCCAGGATGGGGAAAGTGGCGGTTACAGCTTTGAGTAGGCTTGGGAAAATTCATGCGGACTGGGTTTGCACCAAACCCAGGGTCATCACTACAAAGGCAGCTGTTGCACTGAATATGGAATCCCTTGGCAATACCATTCACTTTATTGCAATATCCATTTGATCCCATTGGAAATGAAGCATCTCTTATTGCAATGTGGGACCGACCTTGTCATTATAGTCAAAGCTTTAGTACTCATTGTGGAAGGTTTTAGTGAACTGAGCTATTCCGTCTTGCTATCTATAGAACAGAAGCAGGAAAGCATCTGCGGTAATGGAACTGCAGGGGTTTGGTTTTTACTTCCCACTATTACTGGGGTTTTGCCTTAAAGCCCGAGTTTCAAACAGCATCAGGACTGCAGTCCTTCCAGGATCTGTGAATACCTGTTGGCTGTCTACCAGGACGTCCTGAGGTCCACCAGTTTGCTCAATCGATGATGCGATAAACCACTAATTAAAGAAATTTCTGATTTAAGACAGAGCACACCAAGCTGAGATAGCAATCATCGTCTCATAATGTCTTCTCAGCGGGAGGCCCCATTGCTTGTTACCACGATGATTGTTGGCCTTCATTACTATTTACGTGGCAGCACCTTGTCTTCTAAATTATTCCTGTTGACTGTCGTCATGTTTTACTGTACAAAGGAAGCTAATAACACCGACTTCAGGATTGTTGGCGTAATGAAATAAGCACAGTTAGGTTTATTCTTCTCCCATCTAGAGGATATACTGTATGGATGTAGCCCGGCTGCTCGAATGATCTTTCTTGCACAGTAATGAGGTAGGTATCGGAGGAGCGATGGATTGCAGATATATGTGACCTAATAAGGTCCTGGATAACATAGTATGTAAGGTTGAATAAAGACCGAGGTCCATCCACATAAAGACCAAGCTACATCCAGGGTCTTACAGGGCTGTGCTCTTTGATCGGGAGTATCAACTGTAGTATCCAATACAAAAAGTGCAAATGAGCGAGAGGGCCACAAACGTATGAAAGGTCCAGTACAACTTTAATGATCGTAGTGCCAAGTTCATATCATCATTAAAGTTTTACTGGATCTTTCATACATTTTTGGTGCCCTCACTCATTTGAACTTTTTTATTTGCAAAATAATAAAGAAAGATGATCTTTTTTTTAATTGCTTTAATTGCTTGAAACTGAAACAACCTTATTTTATTTCTTTAAAGTGTACCTGTCAATGTTCCGCCAGCCATTTGTACTAATAAGTCAGTGTTTGTATCTTGTGTCGCTATATTGTGGTAGATTGCTAATGAGCTGGGAGACTGGATATGCAAGACGCGTGTAACAAGGGATGAGCAGATGGGCTTCTTCTACTGGGGATGTATATGGGACCTAGAGTGCTTAGCACTAGCATAGAATTACTTATCAGGGAAATGATGACATGGAGTGGGGGTGGTCTCAGTCCATAATCCCCTGAACCCCCGCTGGTGAATAAAATCAAGATCTCCATTGGGTTCCACCAACCACTGAGCAAAACGAAAATTATATCTAGCCTTTAAAGCCCAATTTCTGCTTTAAAAAAAAATCTGATTTCGCTGCAGTTCTTATCAGTGCTGTCCCAGACTCATTTGTCCGAGGTCCAGCTTCACTTTTCTTCCTCATTGAATGTCGTGCAGCTTCATTTAACCCACTTTCTGTGAGTCCAGGGCACCTTTGAGGTTGCATTATCAAGCCATCCTGGGCTCACAGAGGAATGCTGCAGAGAACGTTGCTTCTGTCATCTCGTGAGGGCCATTCTGCAGCATTCCGGACCTCCTACTACTGGAGAAGAAAGGGTCCCTTCCCATAACCTCATTAGAACAAAAACACCTTGGGCTGAAACACTAGAAATGGGATTTAACCCAAACCCAACTCCCCTGATCTAGTGTTGACCTGCTCTTGTAGTCCTCTTCTACGAGGGGGTGTTCCAGATACCAACTTTGGGGCTGCACCTAAA
The DNA here is from genome assembly GCF_000935625.1 of Nanorana parkeri. NCBI lineage: Eukaryota > Metazoa > Chordata > Amphibia > Anura > Dicroglossidae > Nanorana > Nanorana parkeri. The sequence goes on along the minus strand of NW_017307543.1, from coordinate 321,716 downwards.
CTGAAGTGAACCACCAGTCTTCCGTTCCTTACTTTGCTAGATCTTGGACTGTTACTAGAGAAAAATGGGATTGATTATTTCACAACAGAGGTTTACCAAACAAATGACGAACTGTTCCCGCTAAAAGGGCATTAGGCCTTCACAGTAAAGTGACTTTTAATGTGCCTGGAGTTTAATTCTAAATAATACATTTCACTTTGAGACTCTCTTTAAAATTTTAATGCGCGTTTTGTTCTTAGCCCCCCTTAAATAATAGAAACAAACAACAGAAAGTCTTGCTTGCTCGAATAGTTGAACACCGAGTGAACGGATGACTGACCACCCAGGAAAGAGGTGCCCTCTTAGCCGCTGCTGGTGGAATTGAATGCTGCCGTCTGGTTTCAGGCTGACTGAAAGTGTTAACTGACTTTTTAAAGAGGTTAATGGAGTTTTTGAAGCGGCACAAGTGCTGGAAAAATTCAAACTGGCTCTCCAACGTCCTTGGCTGGTTAAGTAAATAAAGGTTCTCCGTTAATGTGTCGCTTGTGTCTTCTATATCTGCGGATATAGAAGGCACCGATACTAGTATTGGTATCGATGCATCCTTACATCCTACCAGGGAGGCCCTTATTCAGGCGCTTGTTATTGGGTGACAACGTCTTTTCCCGGTCTCCCAATTGTGTTTCAGTGTTGTCACATGTGCACCTGGTGGAGACTACAACATGCATTGAACAGACATGTATACCTCCCAGCTGTCCCTCACTTGCAACCAAATCCCTCTGCCCCTCAGTTGTCCCTCCTTTTGGTCTGATGAGCAGAGATCTATGAAAAGATTCTTTTTAAGTGTTCTGCACTAAAATCCTTCAGGCTATCACCTAATTGTCTTGTTTGATAACATAGTCCCTGGTGATCCTGCTATAAAGGTCTTCTCTGTTCAGGCACTTCCTTTTTGTAGGGTGACAACGCTGTGTCCCTGTCTCCCAATTGTCCTCCTGCATTGTCATTCTATCACCCCGGCTTCTGGTGGAGACCACAAGTGGCTGTTTCCCCACACATGCATGGTCCACTGTTGTCACTGTCAGGAAACCCACTTTGGGAAATGCAATGCTGCCATCACTGGAGTGCATGTAGACAGGAAGTGGTTGCAAAGAGGCCACAGGAAATCGGCAGCACTGAGATGCAACAAAGGATGAGAAAATTGTGTTTTAGTAAAAAATAAATGACCAATGTTGTTTGTGATGCGCAGTGCTTCCACAATCTGAATGTCATTCAGTTAGCCCCCATTCACACTTCTGAATGGAACCGATTGGGTGAGTCTTATGAATTGTTCGGTGAGATGCGTGCGATCAGCTGCGGGCAGGACGGGCTATTCAAAGTACTGACAGCACCCGCAGCTGTACGCATGAGTCTCATGGGGCAATTCATAGCACTCACACAGACACCCCCATTAGTAAGTGTGAATGGGGTCTAAGGGCTAGTTCACACCAGCCCCAGTGCGTTCCGGCCAAATTGGTGCCGGAACACACTGGGTCTTATTCCAGCCGGCCCACTTTTGTTTTGGGGTGGGAGGGGGCGTGGCAGTGCATTGAAGTCGATGGCACTGCAGCCATGCCCCCCCGGCCACAGTGCAATAGCCCGCACCGGAACGCGTGGCACGTGAATGCCTGCTCTGATTGCTTCTGATTTCACTGCACAATGTGCTTCAGAGGTCAGATAGAGCCCACCTTATTTCCTGGCTGGGAGACCTTCAGCATCATCTAGCACTTTCCTCCGCGGCCTGACTGTCCCTGTCCCCGCCCCTTTCATTCATTGGATTTCAGTTCTTTCAATCATGGAGGCCAAGCATCACGTGTGTGTGGGTGTTACCTAGTGCGGTCTGTATGCAAATGCAGCCTGCTTGGGAACACCCACTCCTCCAGACTGACCTCCACCTATCAAGGCATTTGGATATTTACCTAACCAATCCCAAGAGCCAGCCCACTGCTTGCCTCGGGGCTGAGCGCTCTTGAGAGGAGTGCTGAGAGAGGAGTAGGAGGCCCCTCCCACCAGCCATGGTCTGCCTGCATTGCATAGAGGGGACCAGAGACATCACTGGATCTAAAATAAGTTATGCAATGGAAAGTTGTTAATAAAACATGTAATTAGCATGTTAATGAGGAGGAGGAGGGGAGGCAAAATATAAGCAGACTAAAGTTCCGCTTTAAATACAACTTGTGCGGCTTTTTGCTGATTTGTGATAATACCGTATCTGGGTTTTGATTTTGATTTCTTCTGCTTTGTTGTTACTTAGAAACAAGATCCCGCAAGGATTGCATTTCATGGGCCTCATCTATACGCAGCAGTCCTCCGGATTGGTTTGCATACAATAATATATATATATAGTTTCGAGCTTTCCGAGGTCTAAAAATATCAACAGCTGCTGGTAGAAAGCAATAAAGACAAACACCCCGTGCACATCACCTTGTATATTCTCTTTGTTTTACCGGTGGTGACAATACACCGAGGAGGGAGGAAGGCGGCGTGGTGCTTGTAAAACCAAGTTGAGACGGCCGAGCATCAGCTATTCCTTGTGCCGGGTTTGTTTTATTCTCCCAACCACTGTTGTTTTCTAGACATGTAAGCTGTGGAAAAATTTGGTTCGGATGTTTCGGGATGCAGATCTGAAATTCAATTCGGTTCAGGTTTCAGATTCGGACGAAATCCGAATTTTGTTAGTTTCGGGTGAGTTTACGAACAAATATTCATTACGACTATCACATGAAACCATATACAGATATTAATACTAAAGCTGAATCTCCTAGACCCGAATGGCATTCGAGATCCGAATTTCCAAATGCAATTCTTCAAGGCCCGGCCGAGGGGCAGCAGGGGTGTGGAATTCCTATCTCCCAATGCCCGGGACCTGCAGTTCCAGGCGCCGGGCTGGTAGTTGTATTCTACATTTAGCCCTGCTTTAGGCAAGCAGGCTAAATGTACAGCGGGGAAGCCGCCGCCTTGTTTTGTAGAAGTGATCTCCGCGATGTCGCCGAGATCATTTGAATGCAGCCTCTATAAAGGGGGGCACATTGAGGAACCTGGCATAGGGGCAGCAGAGAGAGTAAATCCAGCCCTGTATATATGGCTCCCCATGTTGCTATATCGAAAATTCGTATTCAGACACATTAAACCGAAAAACACATCTGATTGGCCAGAAAAGTCACATGTCCGATTCAGTTTTGTTTGTGAACGAAATTCGGAAATGGAAATTCGGATTCGGACTCATTCGGATGCATTGAGATTCAGAGATTCAGAAATTTGGATCCGAATGTCCAAACTTCTGAAAATTCATCCGAATTTTGATTCGGAACGAAACAAATCGCACATATTTACTGTTTTCTTGTGGCTGTTAACAGTCACTGAGCAAGCGCACACCAGACAGTTTCAGAAGAAGTTCATTATTGGAATTAGGGGCATTTTTATAAAGAAATTCTAACGGTTTTTATTTTAATGTCATGCTCCTCTCTCCCCAGATTAGGATTCTGAAAAGTTATCAGTTGCCAAGCAATAGAATTTCCCATGTTTAGGTGGTTATAAAAAAAAATCATAGCTGTGCGCAGATTCATATAAGGTCTTTTTTTTTAGTAACATTGAAGTCCAGCTCCAACCAATACACTGTTTTCCACTACTGCCTGTTGCCTGTCAGCTGCACCTCCTATCATAAAAAAACCCTCAGGATCCAGTCGGTGGGGTTTGTAAACAAACCTTGTGTTGTAATTATAGTAAACAATCCCCTGTGTTGTACATTTTATAAATAAACCCTCATGTTGTAGGGTTTGTAAACAAAGCCTGTGTTGTAAGGTTTGTACGTAAACCCCTGCGTTGCAAGCTTTTGTAAACAAACCCCTGTGTTGTAAGGTTTGTAAACAGACCCCCGTGTTGTAAGGTTTGTAAACAGACCCCTGTGTTGTAAGGTTTGTAAACAGACCCCCATGTTGTAAGGTTTGTAAACAGACCCCCATGTTGTAAGGTTTGTAAACAGACCCCCATGTTGTAAGCTTTTGTAAACACACTTTGTGTTGTAAGGTTTGTAAACAAACCCATGTGTTGTAAGCTTTGTATACAAGCCCTCTGCGCTGTGTGTTTTTGTAAACAAACCCCTGCGTTGAGTTTTTTTAAACTCCCTGTATTCAGTGGTTTGTAAAACACCCCCTGCTGTGTGAGGATTGTAAACAAACCCCTGTGTTTTTAGGGTTTGTAAGTAAACCCCTGTCTTGTAAGATTTGTAAACAAATCCCTGCATTGTGAGCTTTGTAAACTCCCCATCCTGTGGGGCTTGTAAACAACCCCCTACATTATGCGGTTTGTAAACCCCCTGGACTGTGCCGTTTGTAAACAAAGCCCGAGATTGTGAGATTTGTAAACCCTTGTGTTGTGTGGTTTGTAAACATCCCCCTGCGTTTTGTGGTTTGTAAACCAACCCCTGAGTAGTGGGGCCATGTGAATACCATGAGTGGCTGTCATGCCGATCACATGATTAGAAGTCAAGCATGATGGATTCCCAATTGTCAGCGCAGATCAGAGGCTGTCAATTATAGTGCAGCCTCAGAACTATAACAGCACACAGGTGCGCGTTCCTAACTTTACAGTGGATCGTAGGTTAACATTCTCTCAGCCCAGAGAACAATGTGTGAGAACCTTCCCTCTCTAAAAGAACAAACGCGAAGCCTGAGCTACATAATCCAATGAATAATATTTATTCTACGTACGCGCGGTTGCCGACCTTTCAGCGGTCTGCGAGGTATGACAATCTCCATCGCCCATTATCTCCCAGGTTGGTTCAATAGAAGTATCTCCGTTTGAGCTACAAGTATTTACGTTGTATCTGCAAGCGGCTGGCTCTCAGGTCCGGCTCCCGCTGCTAAGGTTCTCCTGGTTGTAAAGAACAAACATTTCATTCTCCTCTTTCGGCCGCATAGCACAAAGACGCCTGGGGCAGCACAGATACCAGTCAGCCCTGACAGATTGACCGCTTCCTCTTACACATTGAATGCTGCCCTTGTCGGTTCAAGTCGGTTTGGGGCTGGAAACAGCGGGACGAGTCATTTTACTTTTATTATATATTTCTGGAACATAATATCCTCCAGCCAGACTCGGCCAGAAACAGATCCAATTAGAACAATGCAATGTCAGACATTGAAGGGTTGTCTGTGTACCTGGTACCTGTAGGTGAACATTCCTGCATCGCGCCAACCGGAGGTCCGCGTGTGATGTTGTTACGAGTGAGTTAGCTGTTTGAGTGTTCCTCATACCTCCCCCCATTTTATTGGGAAGAGGAAGGGGTGGGGTGTTCTGTAGTCCCAGGTAGTCCCTGCTCCAACACATCTAAGGACTGGAAAGCTGCAATATGTTACATTTATATTCTCTGGTTTAGATACATGTTAAAGAGAGCCCTTGCAATACTTCTAAGGACTGGAGAGCTGATTGCTTCCTGTGTTCTCTGCCTGCACCGACTCATCACATGCATTGCTCCTTGCTATCTCTGTGGACTACAAAACATCTCCCACCATGTTGTAGGAAAAGGGGTGGGGTGTAGTCCTGGGAGGACAACACTGAATTATGGCAACATGGGAGCCATATACAGTATATATATATATATAATACTAAAGCTGAAGCTCCCAGGCCCGAATGGCATTCGGGATCCGAATTTTCGAATTGCATTCGGGAGTTTCCGAATGCCATTCGGGTCTAGGAGCCTCAGCTTTAGTAATATACTGTATGTATATGGCTCCCAGACCCGAATGTCATTCTGGAGCTCCCAAATGCAATTTAGAAATTCGGATCCTGAATGTCATTCAGGTCTGGGAGCTTCAGCTTTAGTATTAATATCTGGTTTTCTGTTTTAATCGGCACAAATATTCGTAAACTCATCCGAAATGAATGAAATTCGGATTTCGTCCGATTCGGAAACAAGAATTGAATTGCATTTCGGATCTGAATAACGAAATATCCGAACCGAATTTTTCCGCAGCTTACATGTCTAATATGTGTATATATATATACACTATATAACAGACTATATATTTCCTTAAACTTGCATTGACCCTTTTACTGCCGCTACCGTATTGCATACGATGGTCGCAGTCGGGCGCTGTAAGCAGATGACCGGTCATAGTTTGCCTTACTCGTGTAAAACCAACAGGGGTGATTCAGGCAGCTGTAAAAGGGCTGAAGACTTTTCAGAGGAGTACTGAGGCAGGGTGCTATGATGTTTGCTATTTACAGCACCCTGCTGGCCCCTCCCACCAGCCGTGATCTGCCTGCATTATATAGAGTGACATCATTGGGTCTAAAATAACGTTTGCACTGAAAACGGGAAGATTTTCTTTGGAAATGTCATCAGCATGTTGATGATGGAGGAGGGATCAGGGAGGGCAAAATATAAGCAGATTAAACTTCAATTTTATTTGAATTTGTTACATTTGCCATGTATGACCCAAAGAGAAATATTTGCGAATAATTTCCCCATATCAGGATTGTAACATTTCATTTGATATTCAGGGACTGAGAATGTCTTTCTTATCTTTGTCCAAAGTTCTTTGACCGGATTATATTGTCCCTCAGAAGACACCGAGCCCCTTCTCTCTCCTCCCCCGCACTCGCTGCGTTATTTTCTTTTATGATCTTCGTATGGATATCGGAACGCTGAGCTTTTACATAATAGGCGGCTCTGATTCGTCGCAGTGGCCGCGCATCAATTTTATTGAACGATCTGCAGCATTTGGCAACGCGCTTTATACTGACATTACAGCTGTAAATTCAGAAATGCAATTGTCATCAGAAATCACAATAATCGGTAAAGCCGGAAATCCTCCCGGGAGAAGGATACGTGCGATGGATTATGACACAGAGAACCCCGTGTGGGAGCAGAGAGCCCCACGTAGGAGCAGAGAGCCCCGCGTGGGAGCAGAGAGCCCCGCGTGGGAGCAGAGAGCCCCACAGAGGAGCAGAGAGCCCCACAGAGGAGCAGAGAGCCCGGTGTAGGAGCAGAGAGACACAGGAGAAGCTGGAATTTGTGGTAATTGGAGCAGAAGAGGCAGGAAAAGTTTACTATGTAAAAAAAAGTAAATGTAAAAATGTTAAAACCATGTGTGGCCCCTCCAAGATCCATGCCAGACCCTTATCCTAGATAGGGGTCTGGTATGGATTTTAAGGGGAACAATCCATGCAAAAAAAAAATAATAATGTGGGATTTTCTCCTTCACATCAGACATTGCCCCACTCCCCTCACATCAGGGTTCCCCTGTTTTCAGGTCTGGAGCCTCCCCTTTCACATCAGAAGCCTCAGTTCCCCACATCAGTTCTTCACATCAGAGTCCCCTCTTCAAATCAGAGTCCCCTCTTCACATCAGGTCTGCCCCTTCACATCAGGGGTCCACCCTTCACATCTGGAGCCCTCCTTCACATCAGAGTCTTTCCTTCACATTTGGAGCCAACTTCACATCAGAGTCCCCCTTCACACTTGGAGCTCTCCTTCACATCAGGGTCCCCCCTTCATATTTAGAGCCAACGTCAGATAAGAGTCCCTCCTTCACATTTGGAGCTCTCCTTCACATCATGGTTCCCCCCTTCATATTTGGAGCCAACGTCACATCATGGTCCCCGCTTCATATTTGGGGCCAACGTCACATCACAGTCCCTCCCTCACATTTGAAGCCAACATCACATCTGGAGCCCCATTAACATCAGAGTCCCCCCTTTACATCTGGAGCCCCCTTCACATCAGAGTCCCCCATTCACACCTGTAGCCCCCTTCACATCAGTCCCCCTTTACATCCGGAGCCCCCTTCACATCAGAGTCCCCCCTTCACATCCGGAGCCCCTTTCACAGCAGAGTTCTCCCCTTTCGCATCGGGAACCCCCCTTACAATCTTCACCACAGCACGGCAGCATGGCAGGAGACAGAGCAGGTCTGGATGGAGGAGGGACGTCTGTCCTCTTCTGAACGCTAAAGGCAGTCCTGGATGCCGCTAGTCCCGAATTAATATAATGCATTTTCATGGTGCTGGCAGGCAGCTTGCCTGCACCACGGAAATACATGACGCTGTGCAAAAATGTGAAGGCGCCTCTGGCAAAGCAAGAAGGCACCCTGGTTTAGATAGACTGGCCTACACCATCCCTAAATTTAAATGCCCCCTTACTTGAATGGAGAAATGCTTTTCCATTCAGAAGTCTAATATTCTTTATTGAGCACCGCTCTGCATGGCGTTGCGGCGGCATGTTGCATTGCAATAAAATATATCCATCCATCATTTTATCGCAACACCCACCAACACAGTGCTTAGATGTGACCAGGCCCTATACAAAGTGAGGCTTGTTGTCTTGTGTGCGGCGGTGCGTTGGGCAGCATTGTGCTGCATTGGGTACGACGGGGACCATATACTGTCAGACCACCTTGATCATGTCAATAAAGAAGATTTGGCGCAAAGAGTTTTGAAGCGTGGTTTCTACTTTTTCTTATGGGTACGACAGGGCTGGCACGAACGAGCCCTTTTTTCAAAGTAAAGGTTGGCACAATCCCAGAATGCTTTGCATTCACTTCAGATGCAGCCAGACAACGTGCATTTTTCAGAAGGAGATGCGAGCCGTGCCAGCCTCCATGTTTGCGCTGTGACAGTGTCACTTGAGCTCTCAGCTCGGCAAGCTAAGCCAGATAAGCAGTCCACCATGGTCTCCCCGCCGGTTTTTCCGCAGCCCTTGCCCCGCCGGTTTTTCCGCAGCCCTTGCGTGGGGGCACTAATCCAGGACACAAATCGATTTCCGCCGCCAGTTTTAGTTAAATAAGCGAGGGCCGCGTGTGCCGTGGCTTCCCCGGCTTGGTAAAATATTTAAAGTTGAAATATAATATTGCATTAATAAATCCGCCAGGAAGATGCTTTTTATCCCAGCGCCTTCAAATCTCAGTTTGACTGAGCAAACCGCCATAAAAAGTAAAATAACATCAGGGAGATAGCGAGTCGCTGCACGGCTCGCAGAAATCTTTAATGGAAAAATAAGCAAATTTATGTCCCAGCCTGATGCAAACACTTCTTGATTAATAGGGGAAGGTCTTTTTTAAAGGACAGCTCGGGCCGCAGAGATAAACACGGGGTTCAAAAACATAAACTAGTTATAGGGAATGTTTAAATGTCTTGTGACTCCGGCAACCCTATGTTGCTGTATTATATTAGATGGTGACAGCGTGTTTCTGAACCCTGCAGTGCTGCAGACTAGACTACTGGTTTACTCCTTCCCACCAGTAGGGAGCCGGCACTTTAAGGACACCTAAATACTGGAGGCACACCACAACCAGCAAGAGATTAGGTGGACTTCAAACACAGCGCCAACCTTGTATTGGTCGTGTGGTTGGAACAAGGATTTCTGCATTTATGATTGCAGATGATGGTGTCTCTTTAATTGCCTTTTATGGCTTTTATGGTCACCTTAGGTTGCCATTTATGACTTTAGATGACAATGCCTCTTGACCTCAGATGATGCTGCCCCTTTAAATGACCATTTATTACTTAAGAGGATGGCGTCTCTTTACGCTGCCATTTATGACTTCAGATGATACTGCCCCTTTAAGTTTCCATTTATGCTTCAGATCATGGCGCTCCTTTAAGTTGCCATTTATGACTTCAAATGATAGCTTCCCTTTAATTGCCATTCATGACCTCAGATGACAGTGCCCCTTTAAGTTGCCATTTATGACTTCAGATCATGGTGCCCCTTTAGTTGCCATTTACAACTTGAGTTGATAACATCCCTTTAAGCTGCCATCCTTGACTTCCAATGAACGCTTCTCTTTAAGTAGCCATTTATGACTTCAGATGATAGTGCCCCTTTAATTACCATTTATGACTTCAGATGATAGCGTCCCTTTAATTACCATTTATGACTTCAGATGATAGCATCCCTTTAATTACCATTTATGGCTTTTGATGATAGGGTCACCTTAGGTTGCCATTTATGACTTCAGATGATAGTGCCTCTTGACCTCAGATGATGCTGCCCCTTTAAATTACCATTTATGACTTGAGATGATGGCGTCTCTTTAGGCTGCCATTTATGACTTCAGATGACAGTGCCCCTTTAAGTTGTCATTCATGACTTAAAATGATGGCGTCTCTTTACGCTGCCATTTATGGCTTCAGATGATAGTGCCCCTTTAAGTTGCCATTTATGACTTCAGCTCATGGCGCCCCTTTAGTTGCCATTTACGACTTGAGTTGATAGCATCCCTTTAAGCTGCCATCCTTGACTTCCAATGAACGCGTCTCTTTAAGTAGCCATTTATGACTTAAGATGATGGCGTTCCTGTAATTGCCATTTATGGCTTTCGATAATAGGGTCACCTTACGTTGCCATTTATGACTTCAGATGATAGCGTCCCTTTAATTACCATTTATGACCTCAGATGATAGCGTCCCTTTAATTGCCATTTATGACCTCAGATGATAGCGTCGCTTTAGGTAGCCATTTATGACCTCAGATGATGGCATCCCTTTAACTGCCATTTATGACTTCAGAGGATAGCGTCCCTTTAAGTTTTCATGTATGACTTGCTGCAAACCTAGCTGTACTTTTCTTTTCCCTGAGTTCATTTTATTTTATTCCAGTAATTTTTCAGGACGGGTTGCAGGTTTGGTGACATAAAGAAGAATAGCAGAAACCTCTGTGACATATGTTTGTGTGAGTCTACGGGATTTATGCGAATACACTATCATAAATCACAGCCGGGTTCCCGTTCTGCTTGTTTTCTTTCTGCACCGCTGTGTTTTTCAGTCCTTAAAAAAATACTCTGGGCAGACGCTGTCGCCTGTAACCGATTGGATATTGTATTGCTGCAGCAAAGGGATGGGTGTCAGCTCCGGGGTGCCATGGGGTCACTCCTATAAAGCCTTTCCTATGATTGAATGTGGGGTTTACTTTTGTGTCTGGCGTCTTGTACAATCCCTCTACCCCCGCCCCATCTATAATGACTGGTAGCCAGCTGGTTTAGGTTATGGACCCGTTCTTCCAAGAAGGGAGCTTTGTCATGAATATGTGTCTTAATTTCTCCTTATGTTAGTATACCTTGCAGCACAATAGGAAGCAATTTCAGTCCAGGAGAGGAGCCGGTACTACTGTGTAAGACTGAAGGGAAGGCCGGAGCGTTAACCGCTTGCCGTCCGCCTGTTTTGAAAAAACAAATGGACGGCAAAGTCCCATCGACGGGTTGCCGTAATTAGACAGCTTTTTTTTTCTGCAGAGAAAACCCGTCGGTTCTCCAGAGCCGTTGCCGGCTGTTTCACATACAAATGATCGGCGGCTCTATAGGCGCCGATTGCTTGTATGTTGTGGCTGCGCGCCCCCCCTCCTAAAGTAGTGCCGCCGCCGCCACCCCTCCTGCACCCTCACCTTCAATTCCGGGATCCGCTACCCCATCTGCGGCCCGGGACCGGCTCAGGAGGGTGTCAGGTGGTAAGATGGGAGGGAGATCAGCATCTTCCTCCTTGATGATCTCCCTCCGTACTGTGAATGCGGAAGTGATGTGTAATACATCACTTCCGCATTCACCTGTCAGTCATCTGACTGCTATAGCCAGAGAAAAGAAGCTGATGAAGCAGACCTTGGCTTCATCAGCTTCTTTTGGGGTCCCCAGGTGACAGGGGTCTTGGAGACCCCTAATGTCTCCATAAAAAGGACCTGTCAGTGTGCCTATGCTATTATATAGGGGGATTGTTATCCCCCTATGTGATAGCAATAACAATAAGTGTAAAAATATATATAAAAAAAGTTTTAAAAAATAAAAGTCACATATAAAAAAAGTTAAATAAACCCCCAAAAAATGTTTAAGTCCCCCACCCCCACGTTTCCGCACATATAGACGTAAATACGCGTCAGATGCCCAAGCGCGACGACGACAATTGTGCTACACATGTTACATATCGTCCCGAACGTCGCAGTGAGAGCAATCATTTTAGGGCCATCAATCACTGATAACACTAAGCTGATGAGCGGTAAAAGCTTTTAAAGCGTCGCCTATGGCCAATTTTGGGTATTGTAGTTTTTTGATGTTTCACGCACGCAATTTTAAGGCTTGACATGTTTGGTGTCTTTTTACCCGACGTGACCCCCGAGTCTTATATTTTACCAAAAAATTGGGTAATAATAAATGTTTTATAATTTAATATAGGGGAAACATTTTTTTTTCCGGTGATTTTTCCTTAATATAGTAATAAAATAAAAACCTGTAATGGTGATTAAATACCACCATAAGAAAGCTCTATCTGTCCCCAAAAAATGGTATAAAATGAATTTCAGTACAGCGTTGCATGACGGAATAAACGCCACTCAAAGTACCGCAGCGCTGAATACTGAAAAATGGCCTGGAGGAAGGGGGTCTAACACTGCGGACTTCAAGTGGTTAAAATTGTTTTATTTCATGCAACAATAATTTCTATCTCAAATTTTAAATGTGTGCTTTTTTAATTCAAATTCTGCATTTTTTATGTTCATTCATCTGACTTCTTCTGGAATATATTTAATAAGTCCAGGAGTGATCCTATAAATAAAGCTCTCCTATAAGGAGATGCTGGCCCAGGAGATTTGGTGCATGTACAGCCAAGTGTTCCCTAATGTCTATGGCCAGCTTTGGCGTTACAGTTGATGTCCCGATTTTCCATCTCAAAAACTTTCATTGTTTTTATTTTCCTGCGTCTTAGCAAACAAACCGAAGAGCGGCTGTTTTGTTTGGGGTTGGTTCGTATGATGTGAATTGGGGCCGGGTGTTGGATGATGTAGCAGAGCTAAGTACTTGAGGGTTAGCATGGAAAGTCTCTGTAGCCTTTGTTTCTGCAGGTCCTCTAGGCATGAATTCTTTTTCTTGTGTTCAAAGCGGCGCCGGCGCATTGATATGAAATATTCTGGCTCTGTGAGGATTGAAGATCTTTGCCTTTCTCTTATGTTTGCCGGCAACTCCTTTTCCGTGTCAGTTTCAAGCAGAACTCAGTTAGTCTGCAGGTCATGATTTCAGCTTTCTGTCTGGTCCAATGCAGTCTGGCAATCCCAGTTGCTTACCTGTAGGTATTGTGAGAGAAGTACTCCCAAGCACGCGCACTAGACACCTTGCTGGCTCTGCCATACAGAAAGAATGATCAACCTAGGATGACATAGCTATGTTGCCTCACGGCAGCTGAGAAAAGTCAGGTTATTGGGTGGGGAGGTGGCCTAGTGATGTTGTCTAACTTCAGCTGAGAAAAGTGAGGTCACTGGGTGGGGTGGTGGCCCTAATTTGCTTTACGGCAGCTGGTAAAAGTCAGGTCACCAGATGGGAAGATGACTGAGTTATGTTGCCTAACTGCAACCAAGAAAAGTTAGGTCACCAGATGGGGAGGTGACCTAGCTAGGTCACCTAAATGCGGCTGAGAAAAGTGAGGTCGCTGGGTGGGGTGGTGGCCTAGCTATGTTGCCTAAGTGGAGCCAATAAAAGTCAGGTCCCTGATGTGGAGGTGACCTAGCAATGTTGCCTCATGGCAGTTGAGAAAAGTCAGGTCACTGTGCAAAGAGGTGACATAGCTATGTTGCCTCATTGCAGTTGAGAAAAGTCAGGTCACCTGGTGGGGAGGTGACCTAGCTATGTTGCCTCATGGCAGCTGATAAAATTCAGGTCACCAGATGAGGAGGTGGCCTAACTATGTTGCCTAATTGCAGCCGAAAAAAATGTCATGCCACTGGGTGGGGAGGTAGCCTATCTAAGTACCCTCAGTGCAGCTATGAAAAGTCAGCTCATCGAGTGGGGAGATGGCCTAGCTATGTCAACCAACTGTAGGTGAGAAAAGTCAGGCCACTGGGTGGAGAGGTGGCCTAGCTATGTTACCTCACTGCAGCCAAGAAACGTCAGGTCACTGCGTGAGGAGCTGACCTAGCTATGTTGCCTCATGGCAGCTGATAAAAGACAGGCCACCAGATGGGGAGGGGACCTAGCTATGTTACCTCACTGCAGCCAAGAAAAGTCAGGTCACTGGGTGGGGAGCTGACCTAGCTATGTTGCCTCATGGCAGCTGATAAAAGACAGGTCACCAGATGGGGAGGTGGCCCAGCTATGTCGCCTAACTGCAGCCGAAGAAAATGTCAGGCCACTGGGTGGAGAGTTAGCCTAGCTAAGTAGCCTTGGTGCAGCTAAGAAAAGTCAGGTCATCGAGTTGGGAGGTGGACTAGCTATGTCAACTAACTGCAGGCGAGAAAGGTCAGGTTACTGGGTCGAGAGGTGGCCTAGCTATGTTACCTCACTGCAGCCAAGAAAAGTCAGGTTACTGGGTGGGGAAGGGGCCCAGTTAAGTAGCCTAAGTGCAGCCAAGAAAAGTCAGGTCACCGAGTGTAACACTCGGGTTCCATCTCGACCGAGTCCAAGCGCCGTCCGCGCTACTGCGCAGGCGCGCCGTACAACGCAGCCCACTCTCTGTAACACTCGGGTTCCATCTCGACCGAGTCCAAGCGCCGTCCGCGCTACTGCGCAGGCGCGCCGTACAACGCAGCCCACTCTCGGACGGGGTCCGGCTGCTTCATTGCGCATGCGTGCCGCGCGACTCCGCCCTCTCACTCGGGCCGCCGCTATAAAGCCGCGGGCCACTGTTTGATCGGCGTCCCACTATTGTGGAAGCAGGACGCTGACCAAACAGCCCTCTCTTGCTCCATACCAGGACCCAGAAACGACCGGAGTGCAACGGGGAGGCAAGACTCCTCCATACCTTTTGCTCAGCATAAGTGCAAGTATACAGGCTTCGGCCAGATCTATTGAACTGCTAATGATCCATTGAACTTGCTGTCACAACCTCATACCCAATTGAATTGCTATGACTCATTGAATTGCTATTGATCTATTGAACTGCGAATGATCCATTGAACTTGCTGTCACAACCTCATACCTATTTGAGCTGCTATTTATCCATTGAATTGCTATCGATCCATTGAACTGCTATTGATGCATTTGAACTTATTGATGCTATTATAAGCTGTCGCAACCTCATACTTATTGCGCTGCAATTTAACTAGTATCATCGGTTATAACCTCATACCTATCACAGGGTAGAAGTGCTTAAAACGGGGCGTGATGTTTAGTAGCTCCCTCCTCGCCGTAGAACCAAACTTGGCTTAAGAGGTGGAGCTACACCCTGATACCCGTCTCTCAGAGAGAGATTCCAATCTGCATCTGTGGTCCGTTGAACAGTTAAAACCCCAGGCAGGGTGTTACGCCGAGTGGGGAGGTGACCTAGCTATGTTGCCTCACTGCAGCCAAGAAAAGTCAGGTCACTTGGTGGAGAGGTGACCTAGCTATGTTGCCTCACTGCAGCCCAAAAAAGTCAGGTCACTGGGTGGGGAAGGGGCCCAGCTAAGTAGCCTGAGTGCAGCCAAGAAAAGTCAGGTCACTGGGTGGGGAGGTGGCCTAGCTATGTTGCCTAAGTACAGCCAAAAAAAGTCAGTTCGCCAAGTGGGAGGTGACCTAGCTTGTTGCCTCACTGCAGATGAGAAATATCAAGGCTGGCTGATTGGCTGTGCTTTGGGGCAGAGCAGTTTAACTCAAGCCAGGATGGACACAAATGCAAACCCTTTTCCAGCTTAAACATCTACCTTATATGTATTTCATCTGTGTATTTAGCTGTTTGCGTGGAGCCTGACACCAGGCTGCTTGTTTCAGGTGCACGAGGTATAAATCTATGTTCAGAATCACCGCATGCGGACTAGAATAAGTGATCTCTTTACAGGTTTGGAGCGGCATCACAGCTAAGTGACACCAGAATGAATGTTTCTTTTCACAGCCCCGTCTGACAAATATAGATCAGTAATTTAGTTAGAGGAACCTGGCGTGTCAGGCCCTGCCGGTCATCCTATTAATTATAAACCCCTCAGACTCCATTTTATCAGCGCTCTCTGAAGCCGGCAGGATTCACTTATGTCTGTG
This sequence comes from Nanorana parkeri, assembly GCF_000935625.1. NCBI lineage: Eukaryota > Metazoa > Chordata > Amphibia > Anura > Dicroglossidae > Nanorana > Nanorana parkeri. The sequence goes on along the minus strand of NW_017307543.1, from coordinate 305,779 downwards.
GCAGGCGTTGTCTCATCTCTTAGGCTCTGAGGATGAAGAAGGAGAACATCTGCCAAGAAAGTGACAGCATCACATCATCAGTCTGCTCTGGAGATGATACATAAGAGCAAAGCCTGAATCATCTGGAAGACGAATTTACTTTTTTAATCTAATTGTTACCGAAAAGCTCGCTGATATGGTCATCCACGAAAGTCCCCTGTTGACTTTCGGAAACGTTTTAAGACCTCCAGACTACAAAACAGCGTCCCTATAAGTCATTGTTTTCGAGACACAATTAAAGCATGTACAGCTGCTTGTCCTCCACAGAAGATGATTACAGAGGCAAAAACTCTGCTCCCATTTCCTGAGAACGGTTGGTTGTACCTGTTCCGACCAACAGGCTCACCAAGTCTCCTTGGCCAGTCCTCCTGGTCTTCTGGAAGCTATGTTCTCCTGGTCTTTGAAAGCCAGCAGGACTAAAACATTGTAGTAAATTGTCCCTCTGCTGACTGTGTGCTGAATTCTCTTTGCTGACCTAATTGTGGCTGTCACGATTGCCGAACCCTCTGGGCCACTGGTGGAACTGGTCTTCCTCAGAGGCCAACCCCAAAGCGTTGGGTTTCACCAGAGCTGCTTATGGTTCAGATATTACACTGCTAACATCTCAGGGTGCAACTTACAAAAGGTCCCACGGTAATAGCTGGCTATAGTAGATGAACCGCACTTGATACAGAACTGATAGAACTGTACTGTGGTTAGATAGGCAAATGGTCGGAGCAGACGGCAGACAGGATCAAGTCCAAGTACAGTCACAGTTCAAACACAGTGAAGTCAAGCAGGAGACAGACTTACTGAACCTGTTGACCAGGTGCAGGGTGAAAAGTATGACCCCAGTTTATAGATGGGTAATGAGATCAGGTGTGTAGGCAACAGTGTGACTACAATGCAATTCAAGAAATGTCCATAGATGGCCCCGCCAAAACCGCTGCGGCCCTTTTTCTGGAACATGTCACACAATAGTATTGTTACCAACACATGTGTTGAATAGTTGAAAATTCAAACTAATACCACTGCAAGATGAAGTTTCTCAGTGTCACGGAGGAATTTTATGATATCAGAGGTGCCGACCTTTTCCATATTCTTGTTTGCGGTATTAAGAATATATTGATTACAAATTTACGATAGCTTGCATTATGTCTAAAGAGCGCCTAATCAAATTCTTGTTTGCCTATGTGTAAGTGCATGTGATTTGAGGTCCTCTGGGGCGGGGACTGTGATCTCCTCTGGGGCGGGGACTGTGATCTCCTCTGGGGTGGGGACTGTGATCTCCTCTGGGGTGGGGGTCTTTTAATAGCTCTATGTACTTTCTAAGGTATTGCGTTGTATGTCAGTGCTTTATAAATACAGGAAATAGGTTTACCTCTATTCTTCGATTATGCTGCAACACCATCATTCCTTGCACACCTGCTGAAATTTCTGGATGGGCCGAGAGAAAGTCTGCATTTCTCTCTGTAAGTTGTATTGACTGAAGATTTGATATTATTTTGTTGGGGTCTCCAGAGGAGAATGTTTTTAGGTGTCACCAACAGGTCATGAAGATCTGAAGCAGGTAGAGGTGCACCGAAATGAAAATTTCAAAGCCGAAACTAAACCGCAATAAAAAAAATTGCCAGGCCGAAACTGATACCGAAAATATTTTTTATTTTAACTTTTAAAAATTTTTAAAATATTTTATTTGTATTTATTTTTATAAACGTTTACATTTTTACCGGTATTTATTCATTTTTTATGAAATATTAAATGTTTTACTTTACTTGTAGGGTCTTTGGGGAAATATTAGGTGTCTAAACAGATCCCTGATATTTCCCTTTTAAAATAGAAAAAGAGATTGAGGACACAACTAGACATGTGCACTGCCAAAAAATTTGTTTCGTTTCGTTTTCAATTCGGATTTGTGTTATTTCGTTTTTCGGGATTCGGGTGTGAAAGTCAATTCGGATTCGGAATTCGGATTCGAACGAAATTCGGTAGCGGTAGGTCGAACGTTCGTTTCGTTTTCTGTTCTTATTCGTTTCTTATTCGGTTCTTATTGGTTTCCTTCGTTCGTGACATTTGAGGGGGAAAAATATGTTTCTCCTTCTCTAATGTCACTTTGCTCCAACGAACGAAACGAATAAGAAACGAAAACGAACGTTCGGACTACCGCTACCGAATTTCGGAAATGGAAATTCGGATTCGTTTGCATTCGTTATTCGTTGCATGTCTGTAATTCGGAATTCGGATACATCCGAATTTCCGGAAATTCGTCCGAATTTCGATTCGGAACGAAACAAATCGCACATGTCTAGACACAACGTCCTCTATCTCTTTTTCTGCAGCCCCTGTTATGAATGAACAGGAATCCTCTATACTGAGTGTTCCTGTTCATTCATAACATGAGGACAGAGTATGTTTAATATATCCACAATCATGAATGAACAGGAAGTGATGTAGATCACTTCCCATTCATTCATAATTGAGGATAAAATAAACATACCATGTCCTCAATTATTTACAAACACTCAGCGATCACTGATCACTGACTGCTTGTACCCGCTCTCCTCTCTGACACGCTGTCACAGGAGCCTGAGCGAGCGGCGCACAGCCTCCTGTGACAGCGCTGGCGGCTTTCTCCTCCCACACTGCTCTTCTCTGATCTGTGATAGGAGGCTGAGCAATGTGGGTGGTAAGACTCCGGCCGGCCGCTCACAGCTCTCTCCTCCCGCAGCGTTCAGCTGCTTGTGACAGTTTGTCTCCTCCCCGGTAGGACACAGAGCAGCGCCCAGCAGGGAGGAGAGAAAGCAGGGATGCGCCGCTGTATCGGCCAGGAAATGGCACTTTCGGCATTATGCCAAAAGTGCAATTTTCGGCCGATATGTTTTGGCGGCCGATATATCGGTGCATCCCTAAAAGCAAGTGCATAATTGAAGGTGTAGAAAAAATGGTCTCATCCTTTGGGGCTGAATGCAGAAAAATGAAAGGAAGAACAGACCCCTGTATGTTGTACTGTGCCTTTCATATATAGAATGTGATTTCCCTTTAGGCGGCTGTACATTCAGATTCCTTCTCATGCCATCTCTTGGCCCTGCTCCAAATTAATACACTTCTAATTACTTTCATAGAGAGCGGGGAGGCTGCTCCTGCTATTAGCCTTAATGTACATCTTTATGATACCCATAAACCTCGTGTTGTAACGGGCGCTGAGCACTCCTGAGTCATACATACATACTGTATAGTGGGAGAGTAAATGACCTGTGATATGTTTAAAATACCCAGCTGGCTCTTGTGCGCGGGCAGTGAAGAAGTCACCAAGCGTGTCGCTGATATAATACGATTTTTTCCCCTTGCAGAGGAAAACTCTTGTTCTCACCTGCAAAGCCTTAAATGACGTTCTAAGCACACGCTGCTCTCAAAATATAAGGGAAAAAAAAAAGGAAAGGTGCGGATCCCAAATGCCATTCGGGTCTGGGAGCCATATACATATATTACTAAAGCTGAGGCTCCTTGACTCGAATGGCATTCGGGAGCTCCCGAATGCAATTGGGAAATTCGAATCCCGAATGCCATTCGGGCCTGGGAGCCTCAGCTTTAGTATTATATGTATATACTGTATATGGCTCCCATGTTGCCGTAACGAAATTTTGTGTTCAGACCCATTCAGATGCAATAAACCGAAAAACACATCTGATTGGCCAGAAAAGTCACGTGTCCGATTCAGTTTAGTTTTTGAACGAAATTCGGACGGGATCCGAGTTTTTCGTAAACGGAAATTTGGATTCAGACACATTCGGATGCATTGGGATTCTGAAATTTGAATGTGTCCGAATTTTGATTCGAAACTAAACGAATCGCACATGTCTACATTCTTGCTTGCCTCTACCTTTGCCTGGACATTGACTATCCTTGCCTACCACCTGCCTCAACCCCTGCCTGGACACTAACTATTCGTGCTTGCCGCCTGCCTGGACACTGACTATTCTTTCCTGCCACCTGCCTCAACCTCTGCCTGGACACTGACTATTCTTGCCTGTTGCCTGCAAAATTTTGTATGGGGCCCTGTGGTTTCTAGTTTCACCCCTTGCAGAGCCCCCCCCTGAAATCCCACACAGCCCACCCGAGATTGACCCTGCAGAGCCCACCATAGACTATCTATGGTGGGCTCTGCAGGGTCTCAGGTGGGCTGGTCACACCCCTGCACACCTCTTACCTGTCAGCCCCGATCCGCTGTCAGCCTTCTCCGCCATCGGGCCCTGCCTTCTCCAACATCGCTGGCGGGCCCTACCTTATCCTACGCTGCCGGGCCCCCGCCTCCTCCTACTCTGCCCCCGCCAGGCCCTGGCCTCTTCCACAGCAAGCAGCTGGCTGTCACTGACTCTGCAGCGACTGTGAGGAGGAAAGCGCCGCTGCACAGATCACTGACAGGTTGTCAGTGATCTGGAAAGGGGCGCATTCCTCCTCACAGCCGCCTGTGACAGCCAGCAAACTGCAATGCCATAGCGACCCAGGCAGCCCACACGGCATCAGATGGACACCTTTGTCCCTCATCCTGGCCGGGCTCCCCTGTTCCCCGGGCCCCATAGAGGCCGCCTGGGTCGCTATGGCGATAGTTCCGCCACTGCTTTTGCTATAACTGTGTAAAATTGTCAGATGAAGTTAGGATTTAGTTTGTTTGTCTCATTGAAACTCCATATCCATCAGGGTGACAATGCTGATGTGCGATTTCACTGCAGAACGAACAGCGCTGTCACCCTAATGCAGTAAATGGAAAAATAACGGATGTACTGACAGGATCAACAGGTAAAAAAAACTATATTATGGGGGATTTATCGCCGCAAGTCTTGCTTTTCTGCCAATGTTTGCACAATACTGTCCCATAAACTTTTATGGGACTGTGTCCAAGGCCAGGGAGGTGAAGGGAGATGGTGGGAAACAGCCCAATAAAAGTCTATCAGGATGTAAACAAACACCAGAGGCCATGGCTGTTCAGATCCAGGTAAGTAGAGGGGAAGGGTGGGCTACTTTTGATCAGTTCAAAGGAGCAAACTGGATGAGTGCACTTTGTCTTAAAGGGCACCTATTGTTTAGGAAGCCACCATGAATAACATGCAGACCACGACCAATGTTGTCCAATCAAGAGGGCAGCAGCAATTCTCCCACAGCTACACATTGCAAATTAAGGGGGGGGGGGGGGGCGTTGTCCCGGCCGTTTTTTTATGCGAAAATAAAGGGGGGGGGGGGACTCTGATCCGTCCTGTTATGCACACGGCACAGATTAAACGTAACTTGCGTTCATTTATTATATAACTGGAACAAACCGATTATTTTGCCACAACGTCTCAGAAAACATCTAATTCTTATTTTAGGCCCCAGCAAATGTTAAGTAGATATGACTTGTGTCTTAGTCATTGGTCAGAGCAACATTAAACTATTTAGTCCCCGAGGATGGTGACACCACAGCAAAGAGCAGCAATAAAGCAAAGCAATGAAACCAATAATAGAGACGCAGGCTCTGTAAGTATATTTGTGCACATCTTCCTATTTTAAATCCCGAGCAATGTCAGGTTTACGACAGAGATGAAAGGCTAAATACATCCACATCGGTACAGTTATAGCACCATAGAAAAGTAACATTTACGTCCCAGACAATGGCTCAGCGTTTCCAGCGGGTCTGTGGGACATACAGAGCAAAAGGTGCCCAAACCTGGGGGGAGTGTTCATTAAAGAGCAATCTACCGAAATCTCATCACATTTATTTCAGCTCTTTGAGTTCATTGTTGCTGTGTCTGCTGTAGGATTCCCAGTGCCGGAAAACAGCAATTGTAGATGAAAAAGTGTTCCAACACTGAACCGAAAAATGCTTATTCGCGCCTACTGCTAAACTTTAAACCTGAAGGGTTATAACAACATTGTTATACCTACAGTATCTCCAGGGTTCATGTGTGTACATTGAGGGGCCTGGTCCCTATTGGTGCCCAGAGTTGTGACTTCTTGCAGGCTACCTTGTTTGTGAGACCGCCGATTTCTGTCTTTCCTGATATTTAACCCAGATCGCCTGACTCAGCCTGTGTTTATTGCACCTGTTGCTGACTCCACTTCTTCCTGACTACTGCTGCCTGCCTGGACACTGACCATTCTTGCCTGTCACCTGCCTCAACCTCTGTGTGGACACTGACTATTCCTGCCTGCACCCTGCCTTGACCCCTGCCTGAATGCTGACCATTCTTGCCTGTCACCTGCCTCAACCTCTGCGTGGACACTGACCATTCTTGCCTGCCACCTGCCTCAACCTTTACCTAGACATTGACGTTTCTTGCCTGCCACCTGCTTCGACTTTTGCCTAGACATCGACTTTTCTTGACTGCTACTTACCTCGACCCCTGTCTGGAAACTAACTATTCTTGCCTGCCCCTGCCTTGACTTCTGCCTGGATGCTGACCATTCTTGCCTGCTTCTACCTTTGCCTGGGCATTGACTATTCTAGCCTACCACCTACCTCCACCCCTGTCTTGACACTGACTATTCTTGCCTGCCACCTGCCTCAGCTTCTATCTGGGCACTGACTTCTTTCCTGCCACCTGCCTCAACCTCTGCCTTGACACTGACTATTCTTGCCTGCCAAAACCTCTGCCTTGACACTGACTATTCTTGCCTGCCTCAACCTCTGCCTGGAAACTGACCATTCTTGTCTGCCACCTGCCTCAACCTCTGTGTGGACACTGACTATTCTTGCCTGTCACCTGCCTCGACCTTTTCCTAGACATTGATTTTTCTTGCCTGGCCCCTGGCTTGACCTCTGCCTGGATGCTGGCCATTCTTGCCTGCCTTTGCCTGGACACTGACTATTCGTGCTTGACCGCTGCCTCAAACCCCGCCTTGACACTGACTATTCTTCTCTGCCACCTCCCTCGACCTCTGCCAGGACACTGATTACTCTTGCCTGCCACCTGCCTCAACATCTGCCTGGAAACTGACTATTCTTGCCTGCTGCCTGCCTCAACCTCTGCCTAGATACTGACTATTCTTGTCTGCCTCAACCCCTGCCTGGATACTGACTATTCTTGCCTGCCGCCTGCCTCAACCCTTGCCTGGATACTGACTATTCTTGCCTGCCTCAACCCCTGCCTGGATACTGACTATTCTTGCCTGCCGCCTGCCTCAACCCTTGCCTGGATACTGACTATTCTTGCCTGCCTCAACCCCTGCCTGGATACTGACTATTCTTGCCTGCCGCCTGCCTCAACCCTTGCCTGGATACTGACTATTCTTGCCTGCCTCAACCCCTGCCTGGATACTGACTATTCTTGCCTGCTGCCTGCCTCAACCCCTGCCTGGATACTGACTATTCTTGCCTGCTGCCTGCCTCAACCTCTGCCTGGACACTGACTATTCTTGCCTGCCTCAACCTCTGCCTGGACACTGACTATTTCTAGCCACTCTGTACCTGCTATCTCCTAGCCTAGATCGATAATCCTGCAGACTGTGACCTGGTGACATCTGGCAGCAAAGGAGCCAGGAGGCCACTAGAGTCACCAGCCCATCATCCCTTGCAGGGTGCTCTGGCAGAAGACCAAGGTGCCACTTTGACTTAGCCCTTTCTGTTCAGTGCGGACACCTTTGCTAATGTGCTTGTAAAGGATCCATGAGACCCAGTAACATAAGCAGCAGGGGATCAGAAGCCTCATCGGGAAAGACATGCAGCTGCTTCTGATGGACTAGTGATGACACCATCACACCAAGCCTTTAATGACATCTTCGCTCCTCATAAGGACCCATTAGTACAAGGTATGCTCTTGTATATCGTTCTCATGAACTCTGCAAATTTTTACATGTATAAATGTAAATATTACTTCTCAACTCCGGGATCAGCAAACATTGTCTATATATACAACAGCCATGTGTTATCTTCTTTGAATCTCGGTGAGCTTTGTGTACTTCTTCCAGATCTGTGCAGTAATGCAGTGTGAGACTTGGAGCTTCCTGCAATAAAGACCGCTCACTGCTGCTCTCTCCTTGTGCAAGGTGACTGGTCTTGTCTCCACCCCTCCTGCAATAAAGACCAATCACTGCTGCTCTCTCCTTGTGCAAGGTGACTGGTCTTGTCTCCGCCCCCTCCTGTAATAAAGACCGGTCACTGCTGCTCTCTCCTTGTGCAGGGTGACTGGTCTTGTCTCCACCCCCTCCTGTAATAAAGACCGCTCACTGCTGCTCTCTCCTTGTGCAAAGTGACTGGTCTTGTCTCCACCCCTCCTGCAATAAAGACTGGTCAAATATGCATGTCTAGATCACAGTCTGCGTACTGATACATGATCTGTGATTCGTGTTGACCATGTATGTATTGTCTTATCTCTTGGTTTCTCAATAAAAATCTAACATGCTAAAAAAAAAAAGATGAAGACCGGTCACTGCTGTTCTCTCTCCTTGTGCAGGGTGACTGGTCTCATCTCCTCCCCCTCCTGTAATAAAGACCGGTCACTGCTGCTCTCTCTCCTTATGCAGGGTGACTGGTCTCATCTCATCCCCCTCCTGTAATAAGACCGCTCACTACTGCTCTCTCTCCACCCCTGTCTGCATTTTTTTGCAGGCAGCCTGTAGTGGGTGGGGCTGCTGTAAATGAACAACACGCCGTCACTAACCTCTGTAGCTGCCAGTATTGTGGAAAAATTCGTTCTCAAATCAACCCTTTTTTTCTCTTCACATAAATACAAAAATGTTTAGATTGCCTAATCTCAGCAAGAGCCCGCAGATTTATTATTACACATGTATTCTGTGTATCAGTGCTGCAGATCTTTCCCCAGCTTCTTTTTTGCATTACAGATACAATTTTAGAAGTTCAGGAAATGTTCTGCCATCATTTTAGTTTTGGCTTTTCTGACAGAGGTTAGGTGAATTAATGAGGTATAAACACCTCGCACGTCACCCTCTGCCACAGTCAGAAATTTTAAGGTCCACTTAAACTATTTTCCTAATTGGAATAGCAGCAAAGTTTTTTTTTTACGTCGCCAATCAAAGCAGCGAAAGGTCCATAAACCTTCTCATTATACATTCTTCTGCATTCCCCGAGTCTCCGCTAAGTTTTTAAAAGTGATCTTATTTTTTTTTCATTCCCGGTTAGTGCGGGTTCACATTTAAATGGCTGATGGGAGAGACAGTCTGCGCGAATGTTTAAATAATAAGAGCAAACGTAAAACACGCTAATGGGGAACAGAGCTGAAAGGTTTCCACCTGAAGAGAAGACATCGAAACGCGTAACATACTCGGCAGAGGGCTAAAATGTCTGACCAGCGGGATTCAATTCATATATACTTTATGCAGTGGTGTATCTGGAGCATGGCACATGTGGCACATCCCCCGGGTGCCACTTGAATGGGGGG
>NW_017307543.1:288154-296053 GCF_000935625.1 Nanorana parkeri | reverse complement strand
GGTCAGTGAAAGTTCGCCAACCCATGGACAGGGCAGAGACCGCAGACTGTGCTGTCATTATTCTATTCCATGGCTGCTGCCGTTTAGTTGCTAGGACTGCCTGGAATCCCTCAGCAGCCAGAGGATTGAGGGCACTGAGTCCCAAGAGTCCCTCCTTACATCAGAGTCCCCCTTTGCATCAGAGTCCCCCCTTACAGACTCTGATGTAAGGGGGGACTCTGATGCCAGTGGGTACTCTGAGCACTCTGATGTAAGTTGGGACTCTGTAGTAAGGGGGAGCTCTTGGGACTCTGAGCATGCTGATGTAAGGAGGGACTCTGAGGACTCTGATGTGAGGGGGGACTCTGAGGACTCTGATGTGAGGGGGACTCTGATGTAAGGGGGGACTCTGAGGACTCTGATGTGAGGGTGTAAGGGGGGACTCTGATGTAAAGGGGGACTCTGATGTAAGGGGGGACTCTGAGGACTCTGATGTAAGGGGGGACTCTGATGTAAGGGGGGACTCTGATGTAAGGGGGGACTCTGAGAACTCTGATGTAAGGGGGGACTCTGATGTAAGGGGGGGGCTCTGATGTAAGGGGGGACTCTGAGGACTCTGATGTAAGGGGGGACTCTGGGGAGAGTTTGTCTTGCTCAGAACGCCCCACCCACTACAGGCTGCCTGTAGAAAAGTACAGGAGAGCGGCGGAGGTAAGACCAGTCGCCTTGCACAAGGAGAGAGCAGCATTAAGTGGTCTTTAATACAGGAGGGGGCAGAGACAAGACCAGTCACTCAGTTAGCTTTTAAGCTAACTGAGTCTGTCTCAGCAGTCAGTGCTATACACAGGTGACCACTAGAGGGAGCATTTACAGATCCGCATATGAAGTACAATAATCAAAATATGGAGCAGCATGAGGAAGTCGTGTCCTGCAAATGATATGCAACAATTAGAACACACGCTGATTGATGATTTGTGGTCCCCCCCTTCCCCCTTGAAACCCGAGCGGTTCATTGGACATCTCTGATCATGTTTTTGTTTTGGTGAGTCGCCGGGCACTGAGTACGGAGGGGGAGGTGATGGGCACGGCCGGGGTGGAGAGCAGACACAAAGCCTTCCTGGAAACGGGTCTAATGTGCAGAACAAATGTACCAGTTATATCATCTGCTGTGTATTAGGCCCGCTGAGTGACAGCTCCGTGCAGCACCTGCTCTCCATTATCCCGTCTGCTCCAGCTGGGGATCTGATCCCTACTTTGGCCTGGGCTGATTGCATTCTTTTTTCCCAGCATCCTTTGCAGGAACTCTCCTATCTGCGGATTTGGAAAATATCTTTTTTTTTTGGTGACGCCGAAATGATGCATTGGCGGTGTTTTTTCGGTGAGGGGTATGTGTTAAAGGGGCCATAGAGTGTTTGTTTTTTATGCAATTAAATGTAATTGCCAATAGAGCATGCCTCAGAACAGCACAGCGACTCATACATGCGGTACCTGGGCATTAAGCCCCACCCAGCGCGCTGGTGCTTATCTGCCTCATGCTGTCCTAATAGGATAAAAGCACTATTTTTCCCCCTTAAAATACTTTTTTTGAAATCCTGTTTTGCACCTCAGTGCTGCAGATCTCCTCCAGGCCTCTTTTCAACCACTTCCTGTCTATATGCACTCGCCCCAGCATGAGCTGCACATCATTGTTCTGGACTGGCTTCCTGATGATGACAACGGTGGTCCATGCATGTACAATGTATGCGCGCACTGCCGCTTGTAGTCTTCACCGGGGGGGTTCATGTGACAGGATGACTACGCAGAAGCAAAATAGGTAGACAGTTGTCACCGCTTAACAGGAAGTGCCTGAACAAGGACCTGCATGGCAGGATCAACAGGGAATTATTTTAAAGAAAGCTGCGGAATAAAACAGATTTAAAACAACTTTTGTAATTCCATTAACATGTTAATATGACATTTTAGTCATCCGGTTCTATTGTAAGTAGTGCTTACGGCATGCTAAAATGAGTTACAATAACATTGGCTGAGAGACCATTCCAGCATGCCTTAGGCACTGATTTGCACTTTTATTTGCTATTGAAGCGGGATGAATCAGGGTCAATGAGTCGTCTGCATTGCTGGGATTTGTAGTCCTCTATAGCTGGTGATATTCTGCATTGCTGTATAATGTATTGCTGGGATTTGTAGTCCTCTATAGCGGGTGATATTCTGCATTGCTGTATAATGTATTGCTGGGATTTGTAGTCCTCTATAGCGGGTTAGCGGATGGTGATATTCTGCATTGCTGTATAATGTATTGCTGGGATTTGTAGTCCTCTATAGCGGATGGTGATATTCTGCATTGCTGTATAATGTATTGCTGGGATTTGTAGTCCTCTACAGCTTGGAGTCAGTGGCAGGACTACCAGGGTTGGAGCTGGGACCGGGCCCTGGCACTTCACCACTGTCCTAAAACCATTAGTCTGTATTGTTATAGAAGAACTGTCACATGACACTAAAACAAAGGTATGAGTGATTGGTGTGGGCGAGGAATAGTATCGGTACCCGTACTCGGTCTGGAAATTTCAATGAATTGATAACTTGATTTAACGCGCTCTGTTAGATTGGTCCGCATTCAAGCTTCCTTCGCCGCTGTGCCGCGTGTTGTGTGTTGACATAATCCGCAGTCTGACGCTCCCCCTCCCCCCGTCACCCCTTTGTCTGTCCCCCTTAAAGCAGCTGGGTTCTGGTCCGCCCTTATCTTCATACTAATGTAGGAAAACATTGTCACCTTGTTAAACATTAGCGGGCCCCATAGATACCCGGCGTCCATCTGCCGGCCTAGAGACACGGAGTCACTTCTGCCTGACTGATCGGCAGCATATGCTTCCAGTTCTGCCCGCTGATGGTTTAACTCCGTCCCTCCCGGATCCCAACAGACAGCCGTCCGCGGCAGCACAACAATGTTTTATGGCGGCAGGAATGTCAATGTTTTGTTTCCTGTCACCGAGAACTCGCAGCAGGTCATTCGCTGGCTACGGTGCCATGATTCCGCCGAGTCCACATGTTACAATGTTGATACAAATTATATTCTCGGTGCAGATGTTCTGAACGATGGCCTGCCGGGTTCCCGAGCTTGTGTCTCCTTGGTCTATCAAGAACCCCTCATAATGGGCACAGCAGGTGTACAGACCCAGGAACTCTTCGCCATCATATCACTCGCTTTAGGAAACAGAAACAAAAAAACACCCCTGCTGCATCACAGGCACCCTTCGGTTCCTTACCAGTAGCGCCACCGTCCGCTGCCTGATGCACCCTGAGGCCACTTCCACCGCGCAGCCCCTACCTGTGCTTGGCCCATTTAACTATTTTGCCCATTTGGACCCAACTTCAGATATTTATATACCATACAGAGTGCAGCATGCTGAGCAATGTCATTGTAACACTTCCAGGTATTTATTACCTCTCTCAGAGATCACAGGACTCCCCCTGACAATGCCGTCATCTGCTTTTCTCTCCAGAAGGACGGCATCATCTTTGTTCAGGCATCATCTAGGGTCACCATCTACCTTCCTGGACTGAGATGCCGGCTCAGAGATGGCACAGTCATGTAAATTCTGGTTCCTGTGTGGTTCTTGGTTGCGTTCACAAATTTCTGACTCAGATCAGCCCCCCTGCAGCAGCCTCTCACCTTGTGACTTGCTGTAAGGTTACAGTGTATAGTCTGATCACTGGGGGAGAGGCGGAAAGTCTAGATGATGCTGGAGGTCCTCCAGCCAGGAAATGAGGCGGGCTCTATGTGACTTGCTGCAGCTTCTAATGGACATGGCGAGCAGCTCCCAGTGTGCAGTGATATCAGAGGAAGCCATCTCAGTCCAGGAGAGGAGCCAGGACAACTGTGCAAGACTGAAGGGAAGGACGGAGGTCAGATAGAAGACTGAAGGGAAGGACGGAGGTCAGATAGAAGACTGAAGGGGAGGACGGAGGTCAGATAGAAGACTGAAGGGAAGGACGGAGGTCAGATAGAAGACTGAAGGGAAGGCCGGAGGTCAGCTTTAAAAATAAATTGTAGGGGAAGAAAGGAACTTGTGACATTTACGGCTGTAATCTATTCCAGACTCAAGCTGATGAATCTGTTGGGTGTTATACGCGGAGTCCCCGGCCTCCGCCGTCCTCATGAAGTTTTCGAAGTTCCATTACAAATTAAAGCAATTTGGGGCAATTTGGAAATTAAAGAGGCTGACGAGCTCCCTGAAGTTTTCCGCAGATATAATAATGGCTTCTTTGAGGTGACAACAAGCGCCTCCATTAGCCGCTTCTCATAAGCGGAGACGGATGTTGAGTCTCCGCAGAGATTTATTTAAGCACTTTGTAGCGAGCAATTAATATCGTCTCCTCTGATATTTTCTTGCTGTGGAAATTAAATTTACTCCATTTTTTTTTTAATGTGAATTGGAGGAACAAAAGTTCTGCGTGAGCAACGATTGTTCATACAGCAAACCACAGTGCAAAGGGTACCCATTGTGGGGATTTGCCCTCACTTCCTGTCAGGACAGGAAGTGACGGGAGATCTCTCCATTGGGGACACAGACAGAAACACAACACTGGGGAGGGGTTAGAACTTCTGACCATGTTTTTCCTGCTTTTGATGCCTTCCTGTCCTGGTGTGACAGACAGGAAGTGAGGGGAAATGGGGTCACTAACAGTGATAAAAACCTGATGAATGAGTCTAGAATTGAGGCACCGCACGGTGATATTCTAGTACTCTAAGTTTATTCCAGAGAGAAATTGTTTGTAAAGCCGACGCGTTTTGGGTGCTGGCCTTCTGTATTCAGCGGTACTCAAGGTTAGAGTCTGTTTTTGTGATCTTTAAGGATTTTTGAGAATGAATGACGTCACAGTACAAGCAGCTAGTGAAGTCATTGGTGGCCAGTTTGAGAGCTCTTAAACGGTATGCACACTTTAAAATAAAGTACTCTGATCCTTTTTGCCCCCTGCCCCCGACGAAAGGCACCCTCCCCCTCCACAGATGTATACTTACCTCGATCCGACAGCCGCAGCCTCCAGTGTTTGTTTACATCCAGTGTGGCAAGTCTTCGCTGTCCTGGCTGCAACCTTATAGACTTCTATGGGGCCTTGTGGGGAGGCCAGGGACCATCCTAGATGGTTCCATTGAAGTCTGTAGGGCTGTAATGCGCCGGAGCGGCCAGGGCAGTGAAGATTTGCTTTAAAGGGCAAAATGAATAAGCGTTCTTGTTCTTTAGGAATATATAAATACTTTAATGTCCAAATTCTTGGCACAGGTACACTTTGACCACTTTAGGGTCCCTGTATGTATATAGACAGTATAAGTCTAGGGTTGCCACATGTCCGGGATTCACCCGGACAGTACGGGTTTTAAATGTTGTGTCCGGGTTTCATGGCAGCTGAAACCCGAGATGTCACAAGATGTCAGGCAGACAGGGGCAACCAAAATTAAGATAGGGGCTACTGGCCCCCCACTGAAAATGGTCTCGACTGTGATATTTACATATGAATGGGCGGCGCTATTTACATATGAATAAGCCGCGACTCATTCTCCCCCAAAAATTTACGTGCGTCACTAGAGTGTTCGGGTTGCAATGGAAGAAAAGGTGGCAACCCTATGTAAGTCATGGACTGCAGCAGCCGACAACTGTCTTTTACATATAAGTGATCGGGTGGCTGTTGAGGGTGCCACCCCTACTCCCTCTGCTGCTCCTGCAGTCTATCCGGGGCTCCGATATCCCTCATGCAGGCCCGGGACACAGTGTGTGTGCTTGACTGCATGGGAAGGAGATCGGCACACTTCCAGTTTCTCATCTCCACTCTGTTTACTGAGCCTGGAATGGATTGGGACTTCATCGCTCCCGGTTTTAGGCTGTGAAGAAGCTGGTGATGCTTCATCAGCCTTTGTGGGACCCATAGGGCACAATTAGAGGATTAGTGGTCTAAGGGAGCCCTGATGTCTTCATGAAGAGAACCTGTCACTTCCTCTGTGCTATCACATATGGGGCTTGTTAGCTCCTATGTCCCCCCCCTTCTCCCACCTCTGTCCCTCCTGAACAGGTTGTACCCCTCTATATTGGTGGCCCAATCGTGTGTGTTGTCTAGCCAGGTTTCCGTTATTCCTACTATATCGAAGTCCTCCTCGAGCATCATAAGTTCAAGCTCTTCTAATTTATTGGCCAGACTTCTCGCGTTCGTGTACATACATTTAATTCCTATCTTATGGGCCAAATGTTTACTTGATATTGGTTGGCCAGGCTTAATTGTATTATTTATTGCTATTGGATTTACTATATTCACTGCTTTTGTGATATCATCAGAGTTAAGTGGGGCTCCAATATCCCTCATGCGGGCCCGGCACCAGGGCAGTGCGTGTGTTTGACTGCATGGGAAGGAGATCAGCACACTTCCAGTTTCTCAGCTCCCCTCTGGTTACTGAACCTGGAAGGGATCAGGATTTCATCGCTCATGGTTTCAGGCTGTGAAGAAGCTGGTGATGCTTCATCAGCCTTTGTGGGGACAATTAGAGGATTAGGTGTCTAATAGAACCCTGATGTCTCCATGAAGAGAACCTGTCACTTCCTCTGTGCTATCACATATGGGGCTTGTTAGCTCCAATGTGATATCATCAGAGTTAAGTGTTAAAATATATCTATATATCTCCATGTAAATGGAAAAGCAAACACGTGTCAGGTGTGCCTACATTCAAATACAACAATTGCCCCACATACATTGCAGCAAACGTCCGAGTGAGAGCAATGATTCTAGGGCTCACTTACTGTAAATCGATGGCCTGTAAACCATCACCAATGGTCAATTTCGGGTATCGTAGTTTTTTTTCACAGGTGCAATTCTAAGCCTTGGCATGTTTGGTATCTATTCATCCAACAAACCCCATCTTATCTGAGTATTGTATTGTGTTCGGGTGCACTTAAACTAATTTTGGTGTATTGTTTTCCTAAAAAAATATTGATTTGATAAACATGTCGGGAATCGGCACTACGAGTATGCGTCCGGCTAAACGGGATGGAGATCAGAACTCTTCCAGGTGGCCGATCTCCCCTTCGGTTACTGAACCTGGAAGCGACAAGGATTTTGTCACTTCCTGTTTCAGCCCGTCATTTTTCCAGCTGCTGTGGCCGGAGAAGAAGCCGGTAAAGCACGATCTGTACTTCATCAGCTTCCTAATGGGGTCATAGCTTTTCCACGAAAGCTTGGCATGTTTGGTATCTATTTATCCGATGCAGCCTCATCTTTTACCAAACATTAGGTATAATATCATGTTTGTGTGCACTAATTTTTTTTTTTTTTACTATTGTGTATATTTTTTTTTATATTAATTTGGTAAAGATCATACAACATAAAATATTGCAATGTGCATTTTTCTTATTCCATGGTCAGTGACGTAACAATCGCCATAGCGACCCATGTGACCGTTATGGGGAACGGGGAGCCCGGCCATGACATCCTCCTGATGCCATGCGGGCCCCCCATCCTCCTCACAGCCGCTGCTGAGTCACTGACAGCCAGCAGCTGTGGAGGAGGAGGCGGGTCCAACGATGGAAGATTAAGCGAGGCCCGGCGACTGAGGAGGAGGCGGGGCCCGATGATGGAAGATTAAGCGAGGCCCGGCGACTGAGGAGGCGGGGCCCGGTGACGGAGGAGGGGGGGCCCGGTGACGGAGGAGGGGGGGGCCCGGCGACCATGGAGGCAGACAGCAGATCGGGGCTGACATTGAGCGTATATCCGCACCTAGCTGTGTATACTCGCCCTCTGTTCCCTCTCCGCTGACCGGCCTACGTACTCCGAGCTAAATTTACTCTCCTCTCGGAAGGCTCTTTCTTCGCCGCAGCAGATGTAACGGTGACCTAATATTGTAAAATATTCAAATGAATGCAAATCCGGGATAATATC
>NW_017307543.1:286043-288112 GCF_000935625.1 Nanorana parkeri | reverse complement strand
GGAATTACGTTGAAGGGCCGCGAGAGTCTAACTATAGCTGGGAAACCAATGAGTCAGAGCTTGCGTTCGGCTGCGTCATGGAGTAATCGGGGCTACCCGACTCTGAACGGCATATTTGCGCCTATCTGCCTGTGTATTTATTTCCCCTTTACTCGATTGTCCCCAGTAGCTTCACAGGTCTAAATGAATTAGTTCCTGACTTGTCACATTGCACGGCAACAGTCTTATCTTTCAGAAAAGGTCCACCTTTTACAATTAAAAAGCTCTAGTCAGGTGACTTTATGTAGATGATGTCATCAGTCTGCTGCAGTCAGGAAGAAGCATTTCCTCAGTCTCCCCTCCCCCAGTCATCAGTCTGCTGCAGTCAGGAAGAAGCATTTCCTCAGTCTCCCCTCCCCCAGTCATCAGTCTGCTGCAGTCAGGAAGAAGCATGTCCTCAGTCTCCCCTCCCCCCGTCATCAGTCTGCTGCAGTCAGAAGGAAGCATTTCCTCAGTCTCCCCTCCCCCAGTGAGCAGTCTGCTGCAGTCAGGAAGAAGCACTTCCTCAGTCTCCTCTTCCCCATTGACCAGACTGCAACATTGTAACTTTGTTGTAAAGCAGCTGCAGGGGCTGATCGGTGTCAGACATTTAGGGCCAGCGCATACCTAGGCGACACCTCACCGCGCGGCAGTTGTGCATGCTTCAGCGCCAATTGCCGTGCGGTGACGGAGTCGCCCAGCACAGACGGTCGCGCTGTGGGTGCCATTATTTTTTGTGCTCCCGAAAACAGCCGCGCGTCGTGTATCGCAAAAAAAAGGTACATGTGCCCTTTTTCTGTGATTGCCGCGCGGATGTCACCCCATTGAAATCGATGGGGGCCGCGCAGCAATCGCTGCCTGCACTGTGCAGGACTGCGCAATCCTGGATCGCTCCGGTCTGCACCGGGCCTAATGAACAGAGCCCAGAACTGCACAGACGCCAGGATTTACCTGATTGTGTCATCTCTGAGCCGGCATCTCAGCCCAAGAAGTAGGCGGTGACCCTGAATGAAGATGGCGTCGTCCTCGAGAGAAAGCAGATGAAGGCATTGTGAGTAGAGCCCAATGCACCACAACGCATACACCATGCATTAGAGCACACAGCTTTATACATTCATATACATACAGGGACATATACATCTTTTTCCTCTGTTGTGTTGTATTATTCATTATGAATGGTCGGCCTAAACACAACGCATGTAACGTGCACCATAACGTGGGTACTTAACGCACTGCAGTGGAATGCTTTCATTTGAATATACCCTCAAGGAATGATGGCAATGTACTTATCCCCCAGATCACAGAGCTTATTACACATTCTGCACATATTGAGAGCTTACTGTAGGTGTTCCCCTCTTCTCCATCAGATGCCGCAGGGCCTTGTAAGATGCCCCATGTATTTAATATAACTTTGGGCAACGTCAAATGTTCACGGTTGAGTGACGCCACTCAGCCCACCCAGCTCTGCGTCCTGCCCAGCTCCAGGCAATCAGTGACGTATGGCCCTTACAACTCCGCCCGGCCCTTGGTAACCTGGGACGCCGCGGCAGAGTGGACATGTCGCTCTGCCTGGCATTCCCCCACGTGACCCAAAGGGATGCCGCCTGAGGCAACAGCACCAAGGGATGGCCCTGGGTGTTCCCTGGCAGCCCTAGGCAACACCCACATGTGATGGTGAGCCTCCATGATTGAAAGGACTGAAATCCAATGAATGAGAGGGGCGGGCCAGGGACAGTCAGGCTGAGGAGGAAAAGGCTAGATGATGCTGGAGCCTCCAGCCAGGAAATGAGGCGGGCTCTATCTGACTTGCAGCAGGTTCTAATGCACATGGTGAGAAGTTAGCAGTGTGCAGTGAAATCAGAGGAAGCCATTTCAGTCCCGAAGAGGAGTCGGTACAACCATGCAAGACGGAAGGGAAGGCGTCTACTTTAAAGGAGGTCCCCGCTGCTCCCCAGTTCTGTATCATTTCATGGCTGCTTTTGATGGAGAAACTCAAGTTTTATGGGGTTTTTTTGTTTGTTTTTTTAAATGAAAAAAAATTTGAATTGGAA
>NW_017307543.1:262524-286020 GCF_000935625.1 Nanorana parkeri | reverse complement strand
GAAAGAACTGAAGTCAGAGGATCGGCATTTACAGGGGAAGGTTGACTATAGCAGCCCATGTATTTCGTATCTAAGGGGTATTTTATGATATATTATATCAGGACCTTTAATCAAGCAGCCCTGAGACGGTTGCCTTAGGTGGCATCTCTTTGGGTCACGTGGGGGGTGGCTGGCAGAGTGGCATGGCCTCTTTGCTGCTAAATATTTGCTGTGTGCCTGCCGCCCCCTATCCGGTTAGAGCGTCCCAGGTTGTTAGAACCGGGTAGGGTGAATGTAGGGAGGACCATACATATCTCCCTGCCCATTTTTTAGCAACCTGGGACGCTCTGGCGTCTCACCAAGCTCCTCACAAACAGTGACATCACTGGTTGCTAGGAGCCGGGTGGGATGCCGGCCAGAGCGTCCCAGGTTGCTAAGAGCCGGGTGGGAGATGCAGAGCCTGTAGAGGACAGCATCACTCGGTCTGGCGGTGATGTCTCCTCTACCCACTTCCCACTGCTCTCATTGTGTGCACCCGCCACCACCACCGTATCTTATATCCAAGGGTCCTCTGGTAGGTCCAGCAATGTCTCGGGTCTTTCCTCTTCTACTGGTGGGCGGTCATAATTTCTGCACTGAATTGAGCACAGGTTATGACGTGTGATCGTCGTGCAGTAATGGTCTGAATTAGCGCCGTGTGATGACGTACCACCGGAGTGCGGTCATCGACTGGGCTCAGAGGAAGGTTGTTGACTGCCATCATTCTGTTGCCTGGCTGTCACCCTGCGCCATATATATTGATCAGGAGTTCTAAGGTCACTTTGACTTGAGACTGAGGGCCACTCATAATATGTGCGGACAACTTTAGATATTTAATCCCTATTGAATTTACAGTTTAATTCAGCTGGATACATTCTTGGTCCATCAAAACAAAAGGTTCAGTTCAAGCATCCAAAGCCTGAGTAGAACAGCCTGGCCCCTGCCCGCATGCTGCAGATAATGACCCTTGGTCTGTGTGTGGAAGTAGTGGAGTCTCTGCAGGAGATCCAGCAACCCGAGTCAGAACTAGACTCCCCTATCAACAAAGCTCATCCCAGCTGCTGATTGGAGAGCTCTTGCTCTGACTAAGCAGGGGGCATGTTAGACCTCTGCAGAGAGACAACAGCTTCCACACAGAGATCTAGGTTCTTTCTCTACCGAAGGCTCGCAGGGTATAGGCTGTTGTAGTCCTTATACTGCTGTCTAATGAATACCAACTGTTAGGGCCCATTTGTACATCCTACGTTCCTTTTTGTTGCATTTATGTGTGCTTTATAATGCCTTAAGGTGCGTTGTGTTGGGGCAGCCCACTCATAATCACCAGCGTGTGTTGGAGCCATGTTGCCTGAGTGTGTTGAAGTACCATTCAAAATGAATGACACTGCAACATGTGAATGCACGCAATGTGCATTGCGGTAACTTGATGGTCACTTCAACTCCATGGACTCGATGAACTCGATTTTTCAACCTATGTAGCCGCATGAAGAAAGTGTCTTTTTGCCCTAAGACTTTGCACGCCTTTTCCACGACCAGATACCCTATCCCTAAGCGCCATGGGGCACCTTATAATAGACCACCATGGATGTCCACACCACATAAAGGAGGTTCTTAGGCTCTGATGAAGGGAGCATGGCCCCGAAAACACGTTTGGTCACATTTGCTACACTGGCTGAACTCGGCAGGTCGAACCGGAGATATTCCCACGAATCTGGCCGTACTGTGACGCGATTTATTGCTGCGTGTTCTTAATCATATATTACATACTTCACCAGGACGAGGCGTTCCATCTTTTTACATTTACTGTGCACACCTTTTGTATTGATGCACCTGGAATGGGTTTGGCTTATTCTAACTGAACGTTGACTTTGGCTTCCACAAGCTGGGCGGGTCTCGGGATGAAAAGCCGAGTCACACGAGGCCGCGTCCACATGCCAAAAACAGATATTTGACTAACGTGTACATGTAACCAGGAGGCCGCTTCTCCGATTAGGAGCAGATGATTTACATATTGCCCCCGGAGGGCCGTTATAAGATCTCTGCAAGTAATAATTATTCGGAGAGGATGTCTGGGTTTGTGAAAGAACAGGAATTTGTCTTTGGTTATCAACAGATGGATCCATCACGATTGAGTGAGAAAAACTAATGATGCTTTGTTGAGGCCTCTGTTTCCTTTTTATTAATGTCATCTCTGCAATTATAGATTACAGCCCCACTGCAGGAAATGATCATGCTGGAACATGGCTGGATGGAATTTTATACTCCGGTACTTTTTTTTTTTCATGCATGTGGCGCTTAAAACTGGTTAATATCTCGGAGTGACCACAATCCCCCCCCCCTCCATTTTTCCCCAGTGGTCGGCTGTTCCCCGGCCACTGGGATAGGAAGTGAGGGAATGCCTCCCCAACCAGGGATGTTCCTACACTATTTGCCGGGGGGAGTGGGGATTAGTGCTGCCGGTTAATGGTACTTCTGGGGCAGGGTGGTTGGGGGTGCTTCCAGTGAATGGTACTTCTGGGACAGGGTGGTTGGGGGTGCTGCCAGTGAATGGTCCTTCTGGGGCAGGGTGGTTGGGGGTGCTGCTAGTGAATGGTCTTTCTGGAGCATGGTATTTAGTGGTGCTGCCAGTGAATGGTCCTTCTGGGGCAGGGTGGTTGGGGGTGCTGCTAGTGAATGGTCTTTCTGGAGCAGGGTATTTGGTGGTGCTGCCAGTTAATGGCCCTTCTGGGGCAGGGTGGTTGGTGGTGCTGCCAGTTAATGGTCCTTCTGGGGCAGGGTGGTTGGGGGTGCTGCCAGATAATGGCCCTTCTGGGGCAGGGTGGTTGGTGGTGCCGCCAGTTAATGGTCCTTCTGGGGCAAGGTGGTTGGTTGGTGCTGCCAGTTAATGGTCCTTCTGGGTCAGGGTGGTTGGGGGTGCTTAGGCTTGGATGATTTTAAATCTGGGTCCAGCGGCCCTGTCCGACGTCCCGCCCAGTTCCCTGAAGCCTCCTTGGATCTATTGAACAAAGGGCAGGAAGTAAAGGGAAACATTCGCAGTGGGTTTTGTTGAGAGGTATAACCCTTCTTTTTCTCTGCAATATATACAGTTTGGTCACACATGATGGGTCCTTGCCTGGGACTTCTTCCATGGTGGTGGTGGTAGATCCTCATCTTATCATGAATGGCTTTTACAAAGTGAGTGAGTGCCGCTCAGTCCAAGTATACTGCCAGCCCAGACCACATGATGAGGCACCCCCAGGAGGCGGGTCCATGACAGCCTGGGCTCCCAGGAAGTAGGGCCATCATTCTTCCAAAAAGAGGAGCAGCGACCTGGAGTGGTGAGTCTGCGAGGACAGCGCCGGACTGGGGATGAGTAAAAGGAACATGGAGTTCTACTTTAACTGTTCTAATGCATTCACTTCCACTGCAGCCTGGACCGCGTTCCTGTTTAGGGGTTCAGTAAATGTTCTTCATCAGTAAATGTCAATAAAGTTGTCTGTGATTCTAATAAGTAAATTGTTTTCTGGATTACCTATCGGAATTATTCACCTGCGCACGCTTTTGTGTTACAGATTTGCTGGTAGACGGGAAACCATGTGACTACGACATCATGGCGGACTGCAAAGTCGGGGACCCCATACGCCTGGAGGTCAGACTGACCAATCGCAGCAGCAGCGCTGTGGGCCCGTTTGCCCTGACGGTGATCCCGTACCAAGATTACCAGAACGGCATCCATAACTACGACCTGAAGAACATTGTCACCTTCGTCGGCTCCAACACCTTCTACATTAACCCTGTAAGTGTGCACGACGCAGCGATTACTGCACACGCATTCGACATACGCACTGCAGCAAACGCAGAGCTGCTGCCCATGAACAATGCTTGACTACTCCTCAAATTGTTAAAGAAATGTAAACCTAGAACCAGCAATGTCACATATTGCAGCTTCCCAGTCCTTATATGTGTTGGCTGCATTAGTTTTCTTTTTACACGCTTTTGTTTCCCTGTTTATTTCTACCTGGTTATCGAGCAGGTAATGCACTTCCTGTATTAGGGTGACAACACTCAGTCACTGTACTGTATTCTAGCTTTTGAGCTGCAGCGTTGTCACCCTACTACAGAGGAGCTTTCTGTAGTCCTGTCCTAGAGTGACAACACTCAGTCACTGTACTGTATCGTATCTTTGGAGCTGCAGCGTTGTCACCTTAGGACAGGACTACAGAAAGCTCCTCTGTCCTAGGGTGACAACACTCAGTCACTGTACTGTATCTTTGGAGCAGCAGCGTTGTCACCTAGGGCAGGACTACAGAAACCTCCCCCCATCCTGTGCAGCTGCTAAACCAGCTGCTGATGAGTCCTTAAAACTTAACTAAAGGGGGAACTCTGTGGAAAAAGTCTTAACCCTTTCAGTGAGGCTACCCTTGCACTGCAAGGGTCAAGTACTCATTTGTGTCTAGGTTGAAAAAAAGTTATACTCACCCGAACCTTAGATCTGGCCAGCTGTGACAGCCTCCAGCCTCTCTCCGCCTACATTGCAGCGATGGTATGTTCCTCGGCATCTTCACGTCCTATACACTGTATAGAATGTGATGACTCGAGGAATCTTAGACCACTGCAGCGGAGGGGGAGCGAGACAGAAGGGACTGGTCTAAGAGCAAGCTGAGTCAGAGGTTAAGACTTTTCCCCCGAAGTTCTGCTTGAATATTATACCCTAAATTGAGTTCATTGCTTGCACCAGGGCTGAGGGCTCCTGAGAGGAGTACTGGGGCCGGGTGCTGAGATGTTTTCAGGAAGCTCACCCCGCTGGCCCCTCCCATAATCACATTCTGCCGGCATTGCCTAGAGAAGCCCAGGGACCCACTGATGATGTCACTGGGTCTGTTATAAGATACGTAATGTAAGATACGTAACCTCATTAGCATGGTGAATAGGGGGAGGGACCAGGGAAGGCGAAATGTAAGCAGATCCAGCTTCAGCTTTAATAAAGAACTATGGCCAATGCTTTTTTTGGTGTTAGTTCTCTTTTGGGTACCAGGAGGACATATACTAATGTCGTCCTATGGCCCAAGACTCAGCATATAGCAGGCTATTTCCCGCTGTATGCTGACGGCACAGAGCCACGCTGCTGCCTTCACACGTCGGCTCTAACCAGTGGGGAAGCTAGACATTCTGTCACCCAGGGAAAAGGTTCAGAGTTACTCCTCCCCAAGGGAGAAGTCCTCCATTTACACACCACGTGGCGCCCCTCCTAAAGTGGCACCCGGGGCACATACCTCCCCCCAGTCCCCCCAGCTTCTGCCCTGGCCCTATGGGGATAAGTGCATTTCACTGTCCCCATAGCTTTCCTTTAATTGTATGGGATCCGCTGAAGAGTTAGGTTACGGTCAGGGGCGTAACTAGAAATCACAGGGCCCCATAGCAAAATTTTGTATAGGGCCCTGTGATTTCTACTTACGCCCATTGCAGAGACCACTTGAGATCCCACACAGCCCACCTGATTGTGACCCTGCAGAGCCCATCATAGAATCTCTATGGTGGGCTCTGCAGGGTCTCAGGTGGGCTGCTCGGACTCCTTACCTGTCCGCCTCTTCTTCCTCCACGGCCGCTGATGGGCTCCTCTGTCACCGGGCCCACCTCTTCCTCTGTCACCGGACCCCGCCTCCTCCTCTGGTGCCGACCCCAGGTCCTGCCTCCTCCACTGCCAGGTCCAGCCTCCTCCACCGCCGCTGCTGGCTCTCACTGACTAAGCTGCGGCTGTGGAGAGGAACACGCTGCAGCATAGATTGCTGTCAGTGATCTGAACGGCGGCACTTACCTCTTCGCAGCCGCCAGTGACAGCCAGCAGCATATGAGATGCCATAGCGACCCAGGCGGCCCGCACGGCATCAGGTATGTACTGGCCGGGCCCCCCTGTGCCCCGGGCCCCATAGCGGCCGCCTGGGTCGCTATGGCGATTGTTACGCCACTGGTTACGGTTAGGTGTCAGGACATGCAGAAACATTTATATCACATTTCCAAGCTATCAGTGTCCCCTGCTTGCTCTCCATACATCTGCCCTGGTGTTTCGGCGAAGGGCTCCTTCCACCCTCTCCTAACCAGTGACAACTCTCGTTTTTTTTTTACAGGTCCAGCCGACGGAATTTTCCGTGTGTTTCGGCTCTTTGCTCTTCCTCTACACCGGAGATTTTTACCTGGATATAAAGTTTCAAGACGACAACTCGGCCCGCGAACTGCCTCTTTCTTGGTTCTGCCTCCCCAGCGTCCATATACGTGCCGTGAATGCCATCAGCGAGGCGCAGTTCTGAACAGACACCTCGAATCTTTAAATTATTTCACACAGTTTTTTTTATGCGGGATTCGTTACTTTCCAGAGATTTCATTATTCTCAGAGTCAGACGTCACTTAGCAGCTTACACGAATGTTATCCGAATTTCACTATAAAGGTAACTTTTTGCTTCTCTCTGACCTCAGACAACTGCCGGATCAAACGTTCTATGCAGCACATGATTTAAGTGAAGTGACTAAGAGCATGCACAGAAGGAACTATGCTGAGGGAAACAGATGCATATGGGCTGTGGTGTTATAGGAACGAGACATCCCCAACATTTGGGTACATGTGTCTGTTACTTGTTTATCCCTGCTGGCCACTCATGGCCTCCATATAACAAAAAGCTGGGGATATTTTATATCACACCACATATAGGGAACCCAATGTTTGCAGGTGAACTTATCGGCCAAGTAGACTTGAATTGGCAGAACTTTCATACTAGCAACATAGCTCACAGGGGACAGCAAGGGGGAAAGATTATATTTGCTTGAATACAACAAGTCAGGTGGCACTTATTCTCTTAGTATTTAATATGGACGGGGCGGGGCATAAGAGAAATTGCATACCAGAAACCGGTTTGCCCCCAGGGTTCCTTAAGGCTTTTTCCTTCTCTCCTTTGGTTAGAGGTGCTCAAAGTTCTAAGAAAATAAAACACAGGCACTACCCATGGACGGCGGTGCTGGATTATTGCTGCTGAGATACCATCATGGTCAGTGGGCAGGTCCTGTGAACATACGGGCCTGCCTAATCCCTGGCAGGGGTTGTTCTTCGGGTGATAAAATAAAAGCCAGTGAGCTACAAATAGTTGCCGGCATTCATTTATTAAAGGGTCTTCCTGTTGGGTTTCTTTCCCCTCTATGTCCCATTGGGGAGATTTCCCCTCCATTTCCTGTCCTATGTGGGCAGGTCCTGTGAACATACGGGCCTGCCTAATCCCTGGCAGGGGTTGTTCTTCGGGTGATAAAATAAAAGCCAGTGAGCTAAAAATAGTTGCATGCATTCATCTGATTAAAAGGTCTCCCTGTTGGGTTTGTTTCCTATCTATGTCCCATTGGGGAAATTTCCCCTCCATTTCCTGTCCTAGAGATACAGCAGGAAGTGAGAGAAGATCCATCAAGAAAGATAGGAGAGTAAGAGGAAATTCCTTCTTAGTACTCACCGTAACAGGTGCCCTGTTGGAAGGTTAACCCTCATCTCTTGTTCCAGTGACAACTATAACATTTTGGATTGCCCCTTTCCCTTCTGCGCTGGTGAGAAGTTTATTGTTACATAAGAAAACAAAAGGACAGAGGGATTTGGACACACAAGGTCACAGCCATGGGTACATGGGGAGGTATAGGATTCTATGAGGAGGCGTGAAATGTTCATTCCATGTGATGTTCAAGTCTGAATACAAGTTAATTCCATTGAAATACTGTTTATAAGGCTGACGCGTTTTGGTAATAATTTTCTGGTACCTGGACTTGAATATCACAGTGTGGCTCTTCAGTTATAGATTCACTCATCCCTATCACAACCTAAGGCCATTGTGGAAACCCTTGGGTGTGCCGAAGCTTCCAGCCAATAGATTCTCTGTATTCACACCACCGCCATACTATTGGATGATGAGAATAATAAAATAAACATCTAAAGAAAGCTCAGGATTCCAAAACTATTCATCAGCACATTCATTCCATGTGACCCTTTTGGCAAAACTTGAACTTCAGCTGTCAGAGCTGTCAGAATCTTTCTCCTTCGACCAGTGAACGCCGTCGCTTCATGACTCGGACCAGAGACGGCCAATCTGTGTTACTGCCGAAAAGACGCAAAGAGCCGAATTCAGATCTCTGTATGGACTGCCGGAGGACGATGAACTGATACGGACAGAACACCGGGATCCAATGATTTTTGTCTGTACCAAAGAATAGAGTGCCCAACCGGGGTAAAGGATATATAAGTGATATACGTGCTGAAGGGTGCTAGCAAAATATTCTGTACCACACACAACCTATTACCTACCAATGAGGGACCCCGGGACCTTCCATCAGCACATTATATCCCCCTCTCCCCATCAATACATTATACTCCCCAGGCAGTACATTATATCCCCCTCTCCCCACGCCAGTAGAATATATCCCCCCTCTTCCTATGCACTACATTATATCCCCCTCTCCCCAGGTAGTACATTATATCCCCCTCTCCCCAGGTAGTACATTATATCCCCCTCTCCCCAGGTAGTACATTATATCCCCCTCTCCCCAGGTAGTACATTATATCCCCCTCTCCCCAGGTAGTACATTATATCCCCCTCTCCCCAGGTAGTACATTATATCCCCCTCTCCCCAGGTAGTACATTATATCCCCCTCTCCCCAGGTAGTACATTATATCCCCCTCTCCCCAGGTAGTACATTATATCCCCCTCTCCCCAGGTAGTACATTATATCCCCCTCTCCCCAGGTAGTACATTATATCCCCCTCTCCCCAGGTAGTACATTATATCCCCCTCTCCCCAGGTAGTACATTATATCCCCCTCTCCCCAGGTAGTACATTATATCCCCCTCTCCCCAGGTAGTACATTATATCCCCCTCTCCCCAGGTAGTACATTATATCCCCCTCTCCCCAGGTAGTACATTATATCCCCCTCTCCCCAGGTAGTACATTATATCCCCCTCTCCCCAGGTAGTACATTATATCCCCCTCTCCCCAGGTAGTACATTATATCCCCCTCTCCCCAGGTAGTACATTATATCCCCCTCTCCCCAGGTAGTACATTATATCCCCCTCTCCCCAGGTAGTACATTATATCCCCCTCTCCCCAGGTAGTACATTATATCCCCCTCTCCCCAGGTAGTACATTATATCCCCCTCTCCCCACGCCAGTAGAATATATCCCCCCTCTTCCTATGCACTACATTATATCCCTCTCTCCCCAGGCAGTACATTATATCCTCCTCTCCCCAGGCAGTACATTATATCCTCCATCTCCCCAGGCAGTACATTATATCCCCCTCTTCCCAGACAGTACATTATATCCCCCTCTCCCCAGGCAGTACATTATATCCTCCTCTCCCCAGGCAGTACATTATATCCCCCTCTCCCCAGGCACTACATTATATCCCCCTCTCCCCAGGCAGTACATTATATCCCCCTCTCCCCAGGCACTACATTATATCCCCTCTCCCCAGGCACTACATTATATCCCTCCGTTCAGTTAATAGAGCTCCCGGTGCAGTGAATCTGAAGAAGTTGCTGAGGATGTCATCTTCCCTGTAATTTGTATTTCACTGACTTCTGGGAGAGACTTAAGAAGGGGGACGAGCGTTCTGGGAAAGCCGTCCCTCAGTCTGAGGGCTCTGCCCATAGTGCCAAGACAAGGATGATTTATTTCATTGTATTTATTTATTGGCAGTTATAGAAAATCATGGCTGGACGCATCTCGAAATGGAACGGCGACTTTTAATAACATTAAGACACAGAATAGCTTGTGCAGGAATAATATATGCCGTGTCAGGTTTTAATGGCCCAATAGCAGCTGTTCAATTACATGAGCACTACACTGATGATAATGTATTTTTCGTGAGAGGACTTCTTAAAGTGGCATTCGAGTCAAGGATGACACCTAGCACCTTGGCATGAGGGGAGGTTTGGATAGTTGTGTTATCAATCTCAACTGAAAAGTAGGGGGAAGGTGCACGGGGTGGGGGAGGAAATATCAGGAGCTCAGTTTTTGAAAGGTTGAGCTTTAAGAAGTGTTGCGACATCCAGACTGATATGTCAGTTAGTAGATTAGTTACACGCAAGGACACAGAGGGGGAGAGTTGCGGAGTAGAAAGATACATTTGAGTGTCATCGGCATTGACATTGCATGACATTGTTCGGTAACACCTACAGGTCTTGTCCCTCCCACAGGCTGTAAGTGGACCAGAATTTGTTTAATGTGTTTTTTTAAGGAGTTGCTTTATGCCTGTGACTTGCTGACAACACAAGGTACACTATATTCCCAAAAGTTGTGGGACGCCGGCCTTTACAAGCACATGAACTTTAATAGCATCCCAGTCTTAGTCTTAGTCCGTAGGGTTCAATATTGAGTTGGCTCCGCTATAACAGCTTCAACTCTTCTGGGAAGATGTCCACAAGGTTTAGGAGTGTGTCTATGGGAATGTTGGACCATTTGTGAGGTCAGGTACTGATGTTGGACGAGAAGGCAGGGCTCGCAGTCTCCTCTATAATTCATACCAAAGGTGTTCTATAGGGTTGAGGTCAGGAGTCTGTGCAGGCCAGTCAAGTTCCTCCACCCCAAACTCACTCATCCATGTCTTTATGGTCTGTAGCTATTGAAAAAGACATAAAAGCGTGATTGGTCACTCCAGAGAACACGTCTCCACTTCTCTAGAGTCCAGTGGTGGTGTGCTTTACAACACGGCATCCGACGCTTTGCATTGCACTTGGGTGATGTAAGGCTTGGGTGCAGCTGCTCGGCCATGGAAACCCATTCCATGAAGATCTCTACGCACTGTTGTTGTGCCAATCTGAAGGCCACATGAAGTTTGGAGGTCTGTAGCTATTGATTCTGCAGACAGTTGGCGACTTCTGCGTACTGTGCGCTTCAGCATGCGCTGACCCCGCTCTGTCATTTTACGTGGCCTACCACTTCGTGGCTGAGTTGCTGTTGTTCCTAGTTGCTTCCACTTTGTTATAATACCACTAATAGGTGACCGTGGAATATTTAGTAGCAAGCTTGAATTCACTGAGCTGAGAGCGACCCATTCTTTCACAAATGTTTGTAGAAGCGTCTGCATGCCGAGGTGCGTGATTCTATACACCTGTGGCCATGGAGGTGATTGGAACACCTGAATCCAATGATTTAGAGGGGTGTCCCAATACTTTGGGCAATATAGTGTACCTGTATTTCAGTGCCATTGTTACCTTTTCAGGCTGGGACAGGTTCACTTTATTGCATTTATTGCAGAATCTTTACTGAGTAGTCTCCTACTGACCTTCACTTTTAGCATTGCAATGTACAGCAACCCGTAGAATCCATAACAGGAAGATAGCCCAGCATTTATATCCACACAGGTAGCACAGACACCTTAATCCAATCACCATGGAATGTGGCCAGGTAGATATTAATTGACCAAAGACACCAAAGGATGGGATTATGTATCTAGAACGGGTGTTCTGGGAGGGTTCGGCAACTTTTATACCTCCCATCCTGTTCTTGGACCATCGTCTGACATGTCTGGGAAGGTTCTCTTTGATCCAGATCATGGTAAAGCTAGTAATATCCAGTCACGTTTAACTGGACTTCAGTTCTACAGGTTCTACAGTGTTGAAGACATCCTCTTGCTTCTCCACGGCACTTTTTCAGTTCTAATGAGTGTCAGGAAGATACCCCAGCATTTATATCCACACAGGTAGCTTAGACACCTTAATCCAATCACTTTGGAATGTACTCAGGTAGATGTTAGTTGACCAAGGACACCAAAGGTTGGGATTATGTATCTAGAATGGTGGTGGGTGCTGGGGGGTTTGACAACTTGTAATAGTCACATTCAACTGGACTTCAGATCTACAATGTTGAAGAGATTCTCTTCCTTCTCCACGCCACTTCTTCAGTTCTAATGGGTGTCAGGAAGATACCCCAGCATTTATATCCACACAGGTACCACAGACACCTTAATCCAATCCCCATGGAATGTGGCCAGGTTGATGTTAACATTGATGTTACATGCACACAGGTAGCACCAACACCTTAATCCAATCACCATGGAATGTGTCAAGGCAGATGTTAAAATACCGGGATTGATGGTATAAAAGGTGTGGAACCACCTTCTTCTAGTTACATAATCCACTGCTTGGTGTCTGTGCAGGTGTTATCCCTTCTATTTACATGGCTGAAGGTGTGAAGTGTGAGATCTCTGGGGTAGAGCTGTTAAAACAACATTATATGTAAAAGAGAGACGGTGTTGAAGGCCCTCACCCATGTTCAGGGATGGTTGTTACAATATGATGTAGTCTTTCACACTTCTTGTGAACCAGTTGTCCTCTCTGTACCTCACCGTTTTGGAAAGAATGTCCCTTTGCAGTAAAGTGTAGGAAGATTTCTGAGTCTTCAGCTGCAGAATTTGCTTTCCTGTTTTGGGCCACTAGTTTGTCCAAAGGTTGTTTCATCTCCCCAATGTACAGGTCTTTGCATTCCTCTCTACACCTCACTGCATAAACCAAGTCACTCGGCTTGTGTTTGGATGTTGGGTCTTTTGGATGTTCAAGCTTCTATCTCAATTTTTCTGGCCTTGAAGGACACAAGGATAAAGATCTTTCTGTTTTTTTCCGGCTATATACATAATGGTTATATCAATTCTGTGTACTGTGCCTCTCTCCTCTGTTCAATTGTGTTTTTGCTTGACCTTTACCAAAAGCCCAGTCTGGTTAGCCACAAACCTTTGAAGCCTCCTGAGATGTCTTTGGTCTTTGTCCTTAGACTTGGTGTTTGTTGTTACCATCTCAGCCCAATGTTGCAGAGTTCTAATTAGGGATGTCCAGATACCAGTTCAGATACCAGTGCCGATACTTGGCATTTTCATGAGAACTACCAGGGTTGCAGCGGTTGCAGCTGTGACCGGGCTCTGAAGCTCCACCACTGTCCTGAAATCATTAGTCTGTATTGTTTTAGAAAAACTGTCACATGACAATAAACAAAAATGTATCAGTACTTGTATCTGTGAGTACTTGGGCAAGTATCAGTACTTGTACTCGCAAAAATGGTATCGGTGCATCTATATTATATATTTATAAAAACAAAATCATACATTAATACAGAGATGTATAAATCCCAGGAGCTCCGTGTGCTCCTTACAAATGACAGCTGCCTCCTAACTTTTGAATTTTTCTCTAGTCTAGTCTTGGAGTTGGAAAAGTATCTGTACTTGTACTTGTACCGAGCACAGTACTTGGTATCCGTGCATCCCCAGTTCTAATACTCGAAAGTTTGTATTCCAGTGGGTGGTGGGAGTCAAAAAGCAGATAATGGTCTCTGTGGGTAGGTTTCCTGTAGACACCAACGACCAGGTTGTTCCTCACTTGAGCATGCAATCAAAAATAATAATTTCCAGGTATAGGACATATACAGTAGGGACGGGGTGTCCCTATATGTCCCATAGCTGGAAATTGTTCTTGCAAGGGGGTTGGAGGTCATCCTCCTGCAACTATTTAGCAATGAGCACCTCAGTAGCCAATCACCAGTCCACAACAGTGTCAAGCAGGACAGAGGGCTTATCTCTGTTTATCTACTGACCTCATATTTGTAAAGATATTTTTGGGGATTAAAACTAGAAAAGCAAGACATAGAGGGTCAGGCCATGGTGCTGGTTCATGATAAAGTGGACCTAGTGTCAGATATGTTTTCTTTCTTCATGCTAAGTAATGTGTACATGTTACTCTTCCGGGTATTTATTACCCCTCAAGGTGATCCTTGCGCTCCCCCCAACAATGCCTTCATCTGCTTTTCTCTCCTGAAGGATAGAGCCATCTTTGCTCAGACATCATTCAGGGTGGCTGATTTGAGCTCCTCATGGGCGGCTTCTTAATTTCAAAAAGTGTAACATACTATTGCTGCTATGTTGTGACATTTCAGAATGTTTAGCATAAAGTTACTGAAAGATCCACGGTAAACCAAGCAATGAAAGGTAAAATGACTTGAAATTAGTGGACATTGACCCCCATGAAGAAGAATATGGTTGCACCACCCAGCCACACACACACACACAAATACCCGGCTTCGGCAAAGTGTAGAGAACATCGGAGTCTCTCAGATAAAAGCATGTTTTCTCTCCCTTATACTATCATATGGAGAATCATTTAATTCTGTCCCTGCAGCCTCCTGACCTGTCTCTTAATAACCTCATTAGCAGGCGCGCAGTGTAATAGATCGCGCAGTTGCCGCGCTGACAGCTCACGATAGGGAATGCTGGGTGCTTTTTTTTTTTCTTTTGAAGGATCATTATCGTATCATAATCTCCGAGCCGATATAAACTCACACCCGGGTCCAGGGGTTACACGTGGGATGAACACATTCCCTAATTACTCTGTCACCTTTTTTTTCCTGACATGCCCCCTGCTAGTTTTGCGGCGGACGATCTATTTATTATGGGACTGTCACGCCGTTCAAGACAGTGAGGCTGTTAAAGCTGAACAACGGGATAAGCAAATATTGTCCGCATACAAGAGCCATGTGTATTCTTCTGGAATCCTGGTGAGCTTTGTGTATTCCTTCCAGATCTGTGCAGAAACTTGAGCTTCCTGTAATAAAGACCGCTCACTGCTCCTTTCTCTCCTTGTGTAGGGTGACTGGTCTTGTCTCCGCCCCTTCCTGTAATAAAGACGTTCACTGCTGCTCTCTCCCTCTGTGCAGGGTGACTGGTCTTGTTTCCGCCCCCTCTTGTAATAAAGACCGCTCACTGCTGCTTTCTCTATGCAGGGTGACTGGTCTTATCTCTGCCCCCTCCTGTAATACAGACCACTCCCTGCTGCTCTCTCCTTGTGCAGTGTGACTGGTCTTGTCCCCGCCCCCTCTTGTAATACAGACCGCTCACTGCTGCTCTGTCCTTGTGCAGGGTGACTGGTCTTGTCTCCGCCCCCTCCTGTAATAAAGACCGCTCACTGCTGCTCTCTCTCCTTGTGCGGGGTGACTGGTCTTGTCTCCACCCCTTCTATAGTTTTCTGCACGCCCGCTGGGCCCCTCCCACAGCTCTGCTCACTGCACAACCTTTGTGCAGCTGGGTTTATAAGGCATTTGGTGCACACAAAATGGATTTACACCTCCCTTCTCTTCCACCTATCCTCGTACAGGACAGGCACTCCCCCTGTAAGCCTGATTTCGGCCAGCATGTGGCAACACAAAGATTTCAGTTGGCATTGCATGCCTAAAGCAGGGCTAAGTGTAGAAAACAACCACTCTCACAGAACTGCATGTCCCGGACATCGGGAGATTCCACACCCCTGCCGCCCCTCTGCTCCCTGCCGTCCCGAAGTCGGGTCTCTGTGGCCTTGTGGGAAATGCGGCCCTGAATGTATACCGTATAGAGATTCAATGTTACAATCTTTTATGGGTTTAACAAATAGAAAATCTGTGAATGTCAAAGAACCGTATAATAAAAAACTGAAACCCTTTATGAATGGCGTCCTCGCCTACGATAAATACCCGCCTTCCCTTTCCATATCTCAGGTGTGATAGTATTTGGAAAGAGGATATAGGTGTGCAGATAATGAATGAGCTCCTCTGATTTTCCTAAATGTTTTTTTTTTTTATTTCACCGATTTTGCATTATGACAAAAATTCAGAGAGAGGGCGTCTTCATTTAAGACTTGCTAAAAATAGAAAAAAAATCTGGAAGCCTGCAGAGGATTGTGGGAGGAGAGAGATTTGTGTTCACCATATGAAAGCTGCAAACCTTCACTCCCTATTTGAATAATTGAAACCCCCCCCCTTACAGGAGGGTGTCATCCAATGGGGAGTCGGCGCCTTCCCTGTAATCTGCTCTTTGCGAGGCGCGGTTCTGTTCTGGGCACGCAGCTCCGACTGGCAGAGGTACAGCGGCCTTTTCATATGACTGGCGAAGGGCAAAAGTTAGTGAGCGATCAGCGGTGGGGAGACGATGACTGAATATGTTGTCGGTTAACAATGTATCACCGATGAGGTCATAGTATGCAAATTGTATTATTAATATCACACTTCCTACATGGATGACGCTTCCTATGTGAGCTTCAACTCATGCCTACAGTGGCTGATAGCTCTGAGCTTTGTGGAACCACATGCACCAGCAGGTCGTGTACATTCTTAGCCAGAAGGAGGTGTGCATTTGGGTTTTAAAGACAAAACCTTTTTAAGTTTTGGATCTTAAGGTCCCCACACACCTTGCGATAATCGTACGATCGCGGGATTTTTCGCGATTATCGTGCAAAAATCGCACAGTGTATGGGCACCTTAAGTCACATGATCACCCATACCCAGAAGTACCAGCCATCTCCAGTGGCTAGAGAGGGTGGTGGGGGAATCAAAGAGAGGGCAATAGGTGCTGCAGGGTTTAGGGCATTATGAGCAAATATGTCTCTTTCCTATGCCTAGGCATAGGACAGGTTCACTTTAAAGATACACTATATTGCCAAAAGTATTGGGACACCCCTCCAAATCATTGGATTCAGGTGTTCCATGAAATTTCCTTGCTACTAAATATTCCACGGTCAACTGTTAGTGATATTATAACAAAGAAGAAGCAACTGGGAACAACAGCAACTCAGCCACGAAGTGGTAGGCCACGTAAAATGACAGAGCAGGGTCAGTGCATGCTGGAGCGCACAGTGTGCAGAAGTCGCCAACTGTCTGCAGAGTCAATAGATGCAGACCTCCAAACTTCGTGTGGCCTTCAGATCGGCACAACAACAGTGCGTAGAGAGCTTCATGGAATGGGTTTCAGGGGTTTTCAGGGGTTGGGCTTGGCCCCTTAGTTCCAGTGAAGGGAACTCTTAAGGCATCAGCACACCAAGACATTTTGGACAATTTCATGCTCCCAACTTTTTGGAAACAGTTTAGGGAAGGCCACTTCCTGTTCCAACATGACTGCGCACCAGTGCACAAAGCAAGGCCCATAAAGACATGGATGGGGCAGTTTGGGGTGGAGGAACGTGACTGGCCTGCACAGAGTCCTGACCTCAACCCGATAGAACACCTTTGGGATGAATTAGAGCGGAGACTGCAAGCCCGGCCTTCTCCTCCAACATCAGTACCTGACCTCACAAATGGTCCAACATTCCCATAGACACACTCCTAAACCATGTTGACGCCTTCCCAGAAGAGTTGAAGCTGTTATAGTGGCAAAGGGCGGAGCCAACTCAATACTGAACCCTACGGACTAAGACTGGGATGCCATTAAAGTTCATGTGCGTGTAAAGGCATCCCAATACTTTTGGCAATATAGTGTAGTTTGCAAGAGGTTTCTGTCATAGATGGACTCTACTTCTAAAAAAAGTAGCAGCCTGGAGGTTAAGGTGATTCATATTTATTTGGATGACCCGCCATCGTGAATCGACTATTATTTGGACTCACGCTCTCGGTCGTGAGCTCCCTTGATAGATTCATCTGGCCTTTACACGAGAAGGAACACGGCACAGCCACAGCCTGCAGTGCCTTTTACAGCTTTTATTGATCGTAACTTTTGCACATGCAAATGCTAATTTACATTTAATTATATTTTTGTAGCTTTTTAATTTATTATGCGCTGGAAATGTGTTTCTGAAATCTTATTACCATGCCTGATACTCTTACTTTTTTTTAGAACAATGTAATTGCAGATCGGGATATTGACGTCACCAGTAGCGGCTCCAACACTGCAACTGGCTCTAGAAAGCCAAATGTGTCTATTTATGAGATCTCCAAGGGAGTTGACAAAAGGCAAAGTAATCAAAATTATTATTTTTAGGTAAAAAAAGAACCTCCTAAGAACCTCTGGTCTCTCAAATATAAAGGTCCAATCACAAAAGATCACATGATCTATGGCTTCCCTGTGGATGTTATAAAAGCATATAGTCAATTATTTTCAGTCCTTGGCTATCACAGCGATCACAGGGCTCTGTGTATTTTTTCCTTTGAAAGGGAGCACTGGCCGCCAGAGTGTCTTTTCAGCGCAGTTTATAAATGGTGCTTCATAAAAATGGGTCCACCTTCCCTGTAGCCGTATTTCCAGTGTTTTCTTCCCTCTCTTTCATTGGTAGATTTCACACATCAAGAGAGAGCACATTGGCAATAGGGATGAACTGAGGTTCATACCCAACCCAATCCAATCCAAACCTGAGCACCTCCGAACCTGGAAGTGCCCTGGGGCCACTTGCCCAATAAGCAGCAGGCCAGGACATTCTCCACCCCACAGCTGAACATACAAAAGGGGCAGGATGTCCATATTAGGTATATGCCATTGACCAAATATAGTCATGTGGCCATATAAGGTCAATTACATCACTGTTTCCCCTTTGGTTATGTGCAGCTGCAGGTAGGAAATCCCCTAGCCACAGATTGGGTGGCAGTGGAAGGAGCTTTCATTCGTGTTTGGAGAACCTCCTCCTGTGTTTGGAGAAGCTCAGGTTCAGACCAAATTTGGTCCGAATCTGAACTCATCCCACCTCAACCTAACCACTGTACCATCACGTTCTCAAACAATTCATCCCCACACAGCTACCTCCTCATGTATCACTTCTCCCTCCCTTTTAGATTGTAAGCCCTCAGGGGCAGGGCCCTCCTTACCATCTTGTCTTGAATTGTATTGTGATTGTAATGTCTTCTTTATATTGTAAAGCACTGCGGCATATGTTGTGTGGTGTAACCTAATGCCACGATGAACTAGAGGGTAAAATGTGGTGTAATTGGCCTCTCCTGAGTGGATGGTGGATAAGAAGGCCCCATATAGTTAGTGTTCAGGTGCTCTCAAGACTGGAGATTATGGCACCATTGGCTGGGCTTCCATCAAGAGGTTGAGACTTCAGATATGGTCAGGACCACTGGAGGAGCAACTGTTGTTAGAGAACCTTAGTGTAATTAGCCAACTTTGGAGCCCTTTGTGTTGGGAAGTGGAAGGAATCCCAAGAGAGATAGGGAAAGAGGAGAAGCACCAGAGGAGCGCTGATTAACCCACAGTGATATACTTTCCAAGCCAATCTATAGAGACATTAGAAGAGTGCTGATAAACCGATAGTGATGTGCTTTCCAAGCCAATCTATAGAGACATTAGAAGAGTGCTGATAAACCCATAGTGATATGCTTTCCAAGCCAAGCCGGAAGGGTAACAGGCTGAAGGCCTAGTGCGGTCCTATACATGATGAAGAAAGCATGTAACACTGGGTGTGCCATGAGGGGGGAGCATTCAAAGAATCTCTAAGACCAATGTGGAGATCTACAGTATGACGTGTTTGTGGAGAAACATCTGAAGAACAATCCTCAGTCCACTACAGCATGATCATTACCTAGAGAAGGCTTCCATCACATCAGAGTCCCAATACATCAATATGGAACAAGCTGAAACTTCAAAGGAAAATCACCGACCCAGGCCTGATCAATTACCTACATGATACAAGAGACATGAAAAAGTATTTGCTCAGATCCAAACAGCACCTATAGAGGGATCTCTAGGCAGATTAGAAGGTACAACTGAATGCAACTCTGAATTGATAATGAAATGTGTATTTTAAATGGATACCTGAGTTTGACATGGTATCAGTCTCCTCCATTCCCGGCACAGAAGAATTTAGAGAGGGGGAGGGAGAAGCAGCAGATGTAGGTAATCAGTTGCGCTGCAGTGCAAAGAGCATGCTGATAGGAGGAAAAAGCAGAGTGAGAGAGAGAGAGAGGAGCTAATCAGTCTTCTGCTTTTCCTTTCACTGACCAGTCACAGGGTGGGGAGGTAACCTGTAATTAAAAGTAGGGATGCGCCGATACTGGTTTTTCGGTATCGAGTACCAATATTTTTTTTTCCGGCACTCGCTGATAACGAATACCGATACCAGAAGTCCCATTAAGGAAGCCAGGCGGCATGTAATGACTTGCCGCACGGCTTCCTGATTAGCCGGGAAGCCATCTCCATACTCCCTCGTCACCAGGTGACAAGGAAGCATGGAGCCGGCTTTCTGGCCAATCAGGAAGCGGGGGGGGGGGTAATGACTCGCCGCCTGGCTTCCTGATTTGCTGGCTTCCCGACCAATCAGGAAGCCGGACAGGGTGTAATGACTCGCCACCTAGCTTCCTGATACCGGAATTTCCGTTATTGGGATAGGCGTCGGAAGCATTAGGGCGATTACGAATACTTGCCCAAATAATCGGTATCGGCACCGATACCGATACCATTATCACCTAATTAAAAGTGAAACAGTAGTAGAGAACATCAGATCCCGTCCCCTGCTAGACAGGGCTGTATAAATCTCAGGACTGGATGGACAGAAATACAAATCCTTTGGCAGGTAAAACAGGTCCCATATATGTATTTTATCTGTGTATTTAGCACATTGCCTGGAGAATCTCCTTGCATTAATTTGCAAACCTCTGTGAAGCCACCTTTGCAACTTGCAGTCCCTAACTCTAATGAGAACCACACCTAGAACCAGGGCTGGATTTACTCTCTCTGCTGCCCCATTGCCAGGTTCCTCAATGCGCCCCCCTGTATGCAGGCTGCATACAAGTGATCTCGGCC
The DNA here is from genome assembly GCF_000935625.1 of Nanorana parkeri. Lineage (NCBI taxonomy): Eukaryota > Metazoa > Chordata > Amphibia > Anura > Dicroglossidae > Nanorana > Nanorana parkeri. Next base: position 265,488 of record NW_017307543.1, on the reverse strand, counting down.
ACATCGTCGAGAACACTTGTACAAAACAAGTGGCGGCTTCCCTGCCGTACACTTAGCCCTGCTTGCCCAAAGCAGAGATAAATGTAGAATACACCTACCCGCCCGGTGCCCGGAACTGCATGTTCTATGTGTTGGGCATAGGAATTCTACACCCCTGCAGCCCCTCTACTCCCTGCTGCCCCAAGGCCAGGCCTCGGTTGGCCTTGTGGGAAATCTGGCTCTGCCTAGAACCGCTAGTTTACATCCACACACATTTGCCGCCAATGAGAAGAACATTGGCCTTACTGTAAATCTTCATCTGAAAATCCCTATATCACTCTATTTTCATACCCCTGGAGGGAGTGTGTCTGGGCCATGTCTGTCATCATTCACCGTGCTTTATACGAGGCACACAGTCCTCAGCAGTGAAAGATGGACTCCCTTCATTTCCAATGCAGTAAACACAGCCCGTCGCCCCTGCGAAGTACCGCCGCAGTCTGCTCACCCCTGCTGCGTCACCCGCGCGGTTATAGATGCTGCGTGTCATGTTGTTAATGGGACAATTACTCAAATGAAAAAAACATCAGCGGCTGTCACATCTGTAATGCGGCACATAAATTCTCTGAGAAAATCCCTGAATGGAGGAGGACACGTGCCCAGCACGCCGCGTGTTCATAGTTTACAATTCTTACTATTTGCCAATGAAAACAATGTGCAGATCGTGTATACCGTCCAGGTGGGAAGTCTATCGAGGAGGCAGGCTGATTTTGAATTTCATGCTGGTGAGCAGGGGATGATAGAAAACCATAAAGAAGGATCAGAGGAACATTCCGAAAATTACCGCCTTCAAGCGAAATCCTTATGAATTAGAGCGGGGACTGCGAGCCCGGCCTTCTCATCCAACATCAGTACCTGACCTCACAAATGGTCCAACATTCCCATAGACACACTCCTAAACCTTGTGGACGCCTTCCCAGAAGAGTCGAAGCTGTTATAGCGGCAAAGGGCGGAGCCAACCCAATATTGAACCCTACGGACTAAGACTGGGATGCCATTAAAGTTCATGTGGGTGTAAAGGCCGGCGTCCCAATACTTTTGCAATATAGTTTATATCCAGCTTTAGTTCTACCAGCTGCCATCTCCTGTCCAATGAGGATAACCTTACTGGCTACTGAGATACTAATACTAAGGGCTCATTCACACCACAACATGCACAAAAAAGCTCAGTGAACGGGAGATTTTAATGCGTTGCGCTGCGTTTTACTGTGCATTTTTTTCTGTACAGACCACATGAGAGGCTCAAATACTAAATTTAATCTAATTAGGTGTGCTGCGTTGACATGTGTTCTAATCCGTTGCATTGCATAAAAATGCAGCATGCTTGCCTTTTCCAACCAACCCATTAGTGTGGTGTCAATGGGTCCACTGTGCATCCATTAATGTACCTGGTGTGAATGGGCCCTAAGGAGTAGGGATGAGTGAACTAGTCTGGACCCAGTTTGATTGGAAGTCAGACAAACTCATCCAGAAATCCTGGTCTGGTGATTGTCCAAGTGAACCCAACTCAGGACCACCTGTGTCCTACCAAGCAATGGTTGACTGGTGCCTGGGCCGTACAGAGTCAGTGGTTGACTGGTGTCTGGGCTGCAGAGCGTCATTGGTTGACTGGTGGCTGAGTCAACCAATGATGCTGTACTGCTCAGCCACCAGTCAATCGATGACACTGTACGGCTCAGGCACCAGTCAACTAGTGAAATCAGAGGAAGCATTTTAAGTCCAGGAGAAGAGCCGTTACAACTGTGCAAGACTGAAGGGAATACTGGAGTTCTGCTTTAACAATTCCGGATTCTCTGATCAATCATTTTCCAGTCCTGCCTGGACGCCCCGGGACCAGCTGGGACGAGAATTCTTAGACAAAACAGATGAGTTTCTCATGTAGATGGATGGCTGTCCTGTCATATGAAGACAGTTATCCAACTAATGAATCTCATTTGTTAATTGCTTTTCCCTGAGCGGCATCATGAAAAAAGAGAACAAACTTTTACCCAACAAATCTGACGAATCAACAGAATTCAAAGCACGCAGATTGCTAGGCCTATGGCGGGTACATTGGCAGACATTCACCAAGTGGGGTTTATCCGTGAATATGAGACATGTCTAGGAATCCACATCTGTAAATTTGGGTCTTTAAGGGTAAATTCTGGGAACAAAATAATGTATATAAATATATTCCTCAAGAGCCACAAAGAATATAAATCCACTTTGTGTGCACCAAATGTCTTTACAAACCCAGATTTTACTTGTAAAAGTAGCAGTGACATCATTACTGTGCTGTACATAGTCTGTGTAGAGAGCAGAGCTGTGGGAGGGGTTATAACAGGTTCCAACCACTACAGAAAACTGAAGGAAGGGGCAGAGACAAGTCCAGTCACCTTGCACAAGGAGAGAGAGAGCGGCAGTGACCGGTCTTTATTACAGGAGGGGGCGGAGACAAGACCAGTCATCCTGCACAAGGAGAGGGAGCAGCAGTGAGCGGACTTTATTACAGGAGGGGCGGCGGAGACAAGACCATTCACCCTGCACAAGAAGAGAGGTCAGCGGTAACCAGTCTTTATTACTGGAAGCTCCAAGTCTCACACTGGATTACTGCACAGATCTAGAAGAAATACACAAAGGAAGAATACACATGACCCTTGTGTGAGGACAATCTGTTGATCCCAGAGTTCAGCTTTAAACACCTATGAAGCTGTGTGGGACCAAACATACATGGGGCAATTGTGTACAGTGGCCAGGTAGGGAGCTCAGTAACGTCAGTGCCACTCCCCACCATGTGCCCCCTTAGGCAGTTGGCCTCATTGGTGGACTGCCCTAGAGAAAATGAGTAGTTCACCCTTGCAATGTTGGGGGGAGTCCCAATGCAAGGGTAATTCCCCCCGCCCGTTTGTTATGTTGTCCACGCTCCCGCCCCGCACCACCGCGATCGAC